>NW_026441768.1:0-151000 GCF_025612915.1 Magallana angulata
TTAAAAAAGTACCATCCATAGAAAAAAAAATTTCAGGTTTATAGTTTTGTATTCATTTGATCACTCTCGTCTTCAACCAATGCATAACATCATAGAAAGGTCATTTATTATAAAGAAACAATCCAGGTACCTGCAACTAAAAGCATTACTAGACGTTTACACTTCTGGACATTTTTGACAATGAGCATCATAATTTGATGCATTGAATCACCCCAAAAATAGAATTCTGTACATAAATTTATTATACAGTACCATTTTTGGTTATTTTGTTATGGTCAATAGCCTTTTCCTGTTTGCTGTCGTTTAAATCTGAATTATATGCAGATAAGTCATGCATCCTTGTATCGATGTACTAAAGTTTATATAACCAATATGAAGGGTTGTCTTTGGTTCTCGAGTTATATAAGTTAACTTGTACAATAACTAATCGTGGTTAACTGACGTGCATTATTTTTATTCCTCTGTATGAATAAAAAGATATGGTAGACAGCAGATAAGTATAGAGACAGACAACTGACAACCATGTGAGGTTTACAGCAGTCACCATGTAATTAACGTTCACAGCAGTTAAATGGACACCGAATTACTACTTTCAAATTCACATATTATGGTTTTTCATTACATTATAAAACGCACGTTTATAACCTTTATGAGGAACTTATTCATTAGTTGATTTCCTCAAAATTTTGTTGACATTGTTGTTGATTCTGTTGGGTTTTACATTAAAAATCCCCTATAAATAATATGAAGCGGGTATTTTTTTTTAAAATCGTGAGATTTTTTTATGCAAGTGTCGTATGGACTTAATAAACATGGACTGCGTCTTTTGATGCTTTTAATAAACAAAATGTCATACAAGTATGCATTAATTGTACCTAAGTTTACATTTCATTAAAACATTGGTTAACTCTCTCTCAATACTTAAAACTAATATTTGAGGATAAGCAGATCGATAATAATAAAACAAAGGAAAAAAAACATAATTTTGTAACGTTTGTTTTAATAAATCTGGATGAAATTAAAAAAAATGACTCTTTCATTACAAGTGAAAAATAAGGAGAGCATTCTCATAATACAATTAAAAAATATAACTAAATACAGATCATTTTTTCTAAAATACTTTAAAAAATATTTTTAAACAAAATTGTCACTCGCCAGAAAGTGATATGAGATTAAATTTTATGCAATATATCAAAAAGAATTATAAAACCCATGTTTTGAACTGATCTTAAACAAACAATAATAATAAAACATTGATTAGCATTATAAAAAAGTCATGATTCACAGTCAATTCAAATTCGCAGAAAAGAAATGTTCTATAGTGCGTAATTTCGGCAGGAAATTCCCTTGATGTCAGTCATGCTGACTCGCTGTACATATGTTTTCCATCTGATTCTCTGTCCCTTCTTGTTTATAAGATTGTTTTAAATGTTTTGAAACAAATTAATAAAGTTATAAAGTATTGAGAGCTCTCCTAAACTGTAGGCTGGTAACAAATGAACAAAGGATAAATATGTTATGTTAATTAATCTGCGCGACTTTGTATCCTATATCAGAACAGTTGAAATTTCTGCCGTATTTGTCATTTATCTGAGGTTTTAAAAGTCTACAATATTTTAATAGTACCAAAGACAAAACTGTTTTTAAAATATGTTCAAATTAATTCATAAGCGATAAGAATATGACGTTTGACTTCTATCATGATGGCATTTTTTTTTAAGAATGAGTAAGATAGAGTTTGGCTTTGCTTCAATAAAGGCGACAATTTCTTTTAATAAATAGCATTTTATCAGAATGATGCCAAATACTGTAATCCATAAACCATTGTTTTTAGATCTGGAAATTTTTATGAAGCAGTTTCAAAAATAGAAATCTTAATCTTTGAAAAATGCGATGATCCAGAAAAAATGCATTATGGAATAGTTATTTTGTTTTTTATATAAAACTCACGAAAGAATCTTTAGCATGTGTATAAAACTTAATCGGAAAAATAAGTTATTTCTAAAGGTCGACCTAAACAATCTGTTCAAATAATAACTAGTACAAGAATTCAGTTAGACTGAATATGTTTGTTTTACATTGATTTTTAAAACTTAATTTTATCAAATTTGATAGGGACGTTAGGTTATCAAACGAAAGTTATTTTAAGGTTACATGAAAAAATAGTATAAAACAACGTTTGTGCACCAAATTTAAAACACGTAACTAATATAGACAAACAATTTTCTGTCGAATCGTCAATATTCTTATATAACCTGGGGTTTGTGTTTTGATCTTATTTTATTTCGTTTTTTTGTTTGCTTAGTTATTCTTTAAATTTTACATTCATCCAAAATAACAAAAACATGACTTTAAAATTGTTCAGCCAAAACAGTGGTTACCCTAACCCCTGCCCAATCATAAACTCACAATGTAAACTGACCAGGTTAATTTGTGTTATAACCAGTAATGGTTACAACAAACTTTTATTCGCAGGGGAGAAAAGGGGAGAATATTTACGAGAGTCTCGTCCTTGGAAATATATTTTCCCTGCAAACCACCCTTTTTCGCATGGTTGCAAAATTAAAACGGGTATAGATAAATCTTACTCTAGAAAATTAGTCGTCGCAATACCATTCTATTCACAGTATACAGAAAATTAATGTCCTAAAACCATCGATGTATATCCAAAGAGTAAATTCGGCCGAGTTATTATGACATAAATAAATATCCTATTCTAAAAGTTTCAGGTTCTTTGTTGGTTGCTCGCGTTAAGCTTTTTAAATACACCTCATTGGAATAGTATGGGTATTCCCTTTTTTGAATTCATTTATATTTTTATGTAAACAAGATACCATGGGCGATTTATGCAGCCCTTATATTGGATAGATACAATTGTAATCACACTAATAGATTAATGTCATTTGGTAACTGAATAATTTTGAGCAAATAGAAAACAATTGCAACATTAAATTTAAGTCAGGGAAAAGATTTACATTTAAGTTGTTATTAAATTTGAAATAAGATGAGTCATATTTAGAAATAATAAGCTACCTAAAAATAGCTGCTTTTAAAAGAAAAAACGTTTTTAAACGATCGTCATGATATGATGCGTAGAACACGAATAGACAAGAGAATTGTTCACAATTCTTAATTGTATGTAAGAGAAGAAGTCGTACAAGTGAAGAACAAACTACATTCCCCTTGAACGTTTAAAAAAACAAGTCATGATAAACATGTAACTAGATCACTTAAAGTCAGTTCATGCAATTCTTTAGCAATTTATGCTATGTTTTGCAATTTTAATGATATGGTATGAAATTGTTATGCAATGTTACAAGATTTTTATGCTATGAGAAATTTACATGAAAAATTTAATGATATGGTATGTAATAATATGCAATGAGATTTTTAAAACCAAACCGCATCCACAAACGGAAGAGTTAAACTCAAAGTAATTCTAAACTGGTCATTTAGAACATAGGAAAAGTGTAAACGATTAATACTGCTGATAAATGGAATATATCTTATTATCTTTTGTTGAAATCAAATAAATTATCTTTGCTGCATATTCCTCATAACAAATCTATTTAAATTAAACAGTGATGACAATTTATTTCTTTTAGTTTTATTTTATATAACAATAAACCAAGTAGAGCTGCCATTTAGATAGAATAAAAATATCAACCATATTAAATAAATATATAACATATTATACACTTGACGCATTTTGTTAGCTTAATATTGCATTTAAGTTAGTATTGTCTGAAGATCCATTAAGTTCATGAAACACGTCTTGTGTGATCGCATTGATTTCCAGTAAATGATTTTCCACTTCACGCCTTTCTTCTACATTGAACTTCTCGGGTTCTACAAAAGGAAGAAGAATATAATAACAAATTTTAGATATCACGCATTTGCATTGTATCTGTTGTTCATTTTGTCTCCAATGAAACTCAAAATATTTTTCTTAATGAACTATGAATAAAAAAAAAAATAAACGTACCGTTGATTGTCATTTTTGATTCTTCATTCTGAAAAACTTTTTCTAAAAGGAAACCACAACATAATCATTTAATAATATCTAATATCAAAGAAAGACAGATACATAATAAATCAGTATTAAACTCAATAAAATTGTCTAGATGCAATTAAAAGCATGTACTGATACTAACTTTTTAAATAAGAGTAAATTGTATTCCTCCATGATCGGTATTTAATTGTAAAAACAAGTGCTACAGCAAATACAACGACGACTACGCAAATGATGATGGTTTTCCTAATAAAAAAAAGTAAAAACGTTTTAAGAATTTTGATTTGTAAATTGATAACACAACATTCAGAAACGTAGAAACTAACTAGATTTATACGATGCAAACTTTCTTTTGTATATCATTTATCATTATTTGCATGATTTCTTTTTTAAATTGTACTTACATGTGACTGGATTCCTGATTAATTGTTGATAATGAAGATGAGTATATTGTTTCTTGTGTTGTTGATTCCATGCTTATCAAACTGGATTTCACATGTGATATAAAGTGTATCTTTGCTTTTTTTGACGTACTTATAGCATTCTTGATCTGCATGAAAAGAATTATGCTTTCTTTAAGGAATTTTAGTTGATTAGGTATAACTCATGGTAACTGTGTATAAAGAAAAAATGTAAATTCTTATCATTATTTATATTTGATTTTTATAAAATAAGCAATAAAGTTTAACTTACATTTAAAGCTTTCGTTCGAAAAGTAAAAAGGAGGACATTTTTCACATGGTACAATGTCGTTGTGTTGAAGCCTTTTTCCTCTTATGTTATATTCTGAGCAAACATTTCCTACATTAAAAAAAGTAACGATTTAAAAAATAAAAGAGAACTACAAAAAAAATAGTTTAAATATACGATAAAATTAACTTATACATTTATATACCGGTATATATTCTTACCAATTATCAACAAACGTGGAGCACAGACTTCTATTGTTTCATTTCCCGAGGAACACGTCATTTTTTCACAGCCTTTCCTAGCAGCTGCTTCTTTCCATTCCTTGACATTACGAGGGCATGATTCTACTTTTCTAACAGTTATTGCTGAGTCTTTGCATTCAGTAGAATTTACGAAAACCTGTAAATGATGTACATGGATAACTTACATTCTGTCTTCAAAATATTAATTATTCAAAATATTTTAAATTAGTAAGGCAATAAAATAAGGTAGGTTTATTCTTTATTTTTTTTAAATGCCTTATTAATTATAGTGCACATGCAGTAGAAGTAAATTTATAAGTTTCAAATCAAAACTTACCATGGAAAATGCAGAACATATTAAGCAAACGAAAAGTAATCTATCCATCATTATTTTTTTTTGTATCACATGTAGGTAAATACTGGACTATAGAGAAGCTTCAGTAACTTTTATCTTCGCTGTTTTGGATTGAAATGACATTGTAATTGTGCTGAAATTATGAACAAAAATATTAATATCCATTTCGACATACGGTTTATCACTTTTTTACTACCTATTAAAAACCGTACATCAAGATCTGTTATTGTATTCTATATAATTTGTGATGATAATAAATAATGTAAAAAAGTGATACATATACTTCAGTAGACTTTAGAACGGCGATATTGAATCAGGCAAGGCACAGCGAGTGATATTATGAGTGCAAGGGGTATGCAACACAAAAAATCGAAATAAACAAGTAAACCTTTCAGTTTTTACTTAAAAATGCTACTGATAGATTGTATTAATAGTAATCATACAATTTAAATCGTATCACTTGTGCTTTTGATGGTACTATTAGTTTGTTTTGTAACATAAATAAATCCATAAATCCACCTTATTATATAACGGATACGTGATATGACGATGACATCTTATCTAATCATAATATAAAAAAAACAGTTGTTTACATGTTGCTGCTTCCCAATATAGCAAGTATAAAGTCTTTTTAAGTAAGAGATATATTTTCTTCGAAAGAAATTCATATGGGTACTTTGATTAAAAATGATTTGAATTATTTTTGAAACTGTACATGTAAATGTGTCTGGATCGCAAGAACCATATTCCTTGAACATAAGATATTTACGAAGCTGTTGCTGTCTAATTAACAAGGTAATGTTAAACGTCATGAATCTGCGATGTGTTTGCAAGTGTTTGCACTTTCCGCATGTTGTATGTAGAAAAAACCACAAAAGACAAAAGGTGATAACAAATAAAAAAAAAAACACTGAAAAATTACATGACGTAATTTTATTTTGTAATCAATTCCATGTCAAGATTATTCATTTGTAACTTAAACACGTATTATTGATATATTGTCATGCAATCTGTTTCCTGTTATCTATTTATATTTCATTAGCAGATTCAAATTGTATCAAACAAATGCATCAAAAAAGTTTTCTTCACTGGAATAAAAATTTACAATAATATTGAGTATATAATGTATTTGTTGAAAAGACATGCCTTTCTGGCCATTTCTCTCGATTTAAAAACAAAGGATTATTAATGCTGTCAATAGAAAATGACTTTTAGTGTATACGTAGTGGTCAATATTTCCAAATAAGTACCCATTTTTTCTAAATATATTTTGTACGAAAGTCTGCGACTTTTAACTAAAATAGATTGTTAACCAAGTGTTATATGACTATAAGGTGATTTCAAAAGCATACCATGGCATGCCTTTGTTGATGATATCAGAATAAGTAAGACAGAGACAGGTAGAAGTGTTCTCACAATATCTTTTGAAATAATGTTTACTTTTCTAGAGAGTCTTAGTCCAGACCTGCATTGCAAAGATATAATCAAGTCGTGTTATCTCTTTTTGTTCATATGTATTCGACACAGATATTGTAAATCAGAAATGAATAGCCACTTTAAGTGTACAGGTAAATTCCAATGAGTCAGCTACCTGTGTATGAGAACTGGAACAAAGCGTATCGTATTCAAAAATATGGAAACTGATATGTAAATCCACCACTACACCTATTTTTTTTTTGTTATCATTTTATGACATTTCTATTGTCTACAAAACATGAACATGGGTTTGAATGTTAAAAAAAATTACTATTCATGAAAAAAATAGGAGGGGAAAAACCAAATGAAAGAAATCGAAGAATTTTTTTTTTTTTATTTTAATAATTTTATATCAATTTGTATTGTTTTTTTTTACACATGTATGTGCCGTTTGAAAAATATACAAATATGAATATTCGTTTTAGGTTTGTTTTTTTCTAAAATGTTTATGCATGCAATAGGCCATTTTGTACATATTTACATGTCATTTTAATATCAGAAAGAATAAAGTACTTGTGACCTCGGCAAAATTTTTCTCGCGTTTCATTAATAAGATGTGGCTTTTTGACTGTCCTGTTATGCTTTTACACGCATATATATGTAAACGATTGTTTTGGTTATTCTTAACAAAAGCAAACGTGACAGAAGGCGAATGTTGCTGAACCCTTGTTACGTTTTCGACCCGCGCCCAAATATCGTTTATAGTTCAAGATAGTTCTCATGTATGTTATGTATCCTGCAGTATGATATTACAACCGTACATTCTACGCCTCAAACGAGCTTTGTTAGACAAAGTATGCGGTATGTCTGCACTTAAAACCATTGACACAATTGAGTAAACAGATAAAAAAAACCATGGATGTCACCATGTATCTTAACGAGTGAAAACCGCACGAGGCTATATTGGGACATTGACCGAATATAACTTTTTTTGAGTTTATTTGGTCAATGCATATTTGGTTATTTCAGGATAAAATAAAATATCAATCCTTTTAGCCTTAATCTGAAGTCTCGAAATATTAAAGAAGTGTGTTCTTAAATATTGAAACAACATAATTACAGGCCCGATTAGTAACACACGTATTGTAATGCACACATGCAAATAAGATGATAAATAAAGTACGTTTGATGATATTTGGTATCTACTGCAACAGTGGTCGGTTAACATGTAGACGTCATGGATTTAAACTATTTGAACTAAGTTTTGTAGGATGACTAGTAGAGATTAAACAAAAATGTGATATCCTCTTCAAAGTCAAGGACAAAGAAAAGTTTAAAGATATATATGTGTCATAAGCTCAGGTTCAAAACATGACGTCAAGATGACGCACGAACAGCTATAAAAAATATCCAGACTTTATATCACGTTGAGTCTGCTGTGCTTTTTTCCTTACATTTAAAAACGACACTATATTATTTGACATCTTATTTGTTCACATTTGTTAGAGAATCATTAGTTAATTAGGAGTATCATTTTTTATCGCATGTCTCTACGTTTACAGTATGAAAACCTTGCAAGGCAGACATTATTTTTTCTTTTTACCAAACATTTACAGTTATCGTGTTTCTTTGAGCTGGATAATGTCTAAAATAAAGTTTCCATTACGCCCTGAAAATGTAATACAGTTTTACATATATATGCAATCAGTTTTTGACATGATTTGCACTATTGGTCATTTTTACAAACTGCATAGATTGTTTCCCGAGTTAAAACTACACTGTGTGTATCTCTTGTTGCGCTGTGACGTCGGTGACGTTCACATTTTAATTTTGAAGAAGACTATCTGTCTTAAGTTAATGATTTCTATTCAACGAAATATGATATCTCTCGTCAATATTTGGTACATAACATAGACAATACTTTATTTGAGGTTTTAATAAGATTCGGTTTTAGGTCCAATTTGTAGACTTAGGTATTACTTTCGACATTATACATGTATGGTTTATTGTTCACATAACACAAGTTATGACTGTGTGACGTGATCTCATTTTTGCAGGGTTAAATTTTAGATACTTCATAGAAATAAAGGATTATATATATTTATTTATTTTACTCAAATTTTGGAAACTATTGTCAAATTATGTCTACCAAATTAAGTATTAATATGACTTTAAGTTAATGTTCAATGGTAAAACTGTGTGTTTTCTTTGATTGGCCCTCGTATACATGTATTTTTGATAGCACTGCATGCAATACGTTTCCTATTAGACATACACTTAACAAAACTTCTATGTGTTCACCCTGATAAATAGAATAATTTGAAAATTACAAAATACGATAATGTGAACTTTTCAACATTTCGTAGCTGATGTCTTTTCATTAATAGCACTGATAAAAAAAGACAACTTCAATTGAATCCAATTACCCGTGACGAAGGGTCAAAAGATTGCTTTGGTATTATTCTGCCCGTGCTAATTATGATCGACATTTTTTTTTTTTTGTAATTGATATTAGTCTTCGCGGATAGTTTAAAAAAAAAAGACACTTGACATGACCAGGGCAATCATTAAGACCGTTGTATTTTTGGTGTCTGCATTGTTTCTATGACACCATGTACTCACTTTAAATTTGCTCTTTAATTTGAAGTTGACCTTATTTAAATATTTAACTATCCAAAGAAACGCTATATTGATATAACTTTTCTCTTCCATAAGTGCAACGTCATTTCCATCGGCAACTTAAAACAACCAAAAAGCTCTAGGCGCAATTCAACGAAACCGGAAGGGCTTTTGATATATAGAAAAGGTCAAGGTCTTGGGTCGCAACAAAAGGTTAAAGGACATCGTTCTTAAATATTTGAGGATTAAGAGGACATCATTCAACCCAACGACAAAACAATGAATGTCCTTATTTCATATAGAAAATACATTATACTGTCTGATCACTTAGAAGTTTTGTTGAGTGTATGTTTCGTTTACAGATTCAGATTACTTGTAAAAAACGGATGCATTAAATCTGTTTGATTTACCCGAAAGAAATTTTACAACAATGCTGAGTATATTTTGTATTTTTTGTAAGTGTCTTTCCAACCGTTGCTTCCTATCCTTTGAAATATTATATGCATTTACTAATATCTGCAATATATATTGAAAGCCCGTGATTATGAACCTAACTATGTTGTTTACCTAGTGTTATATGTTACCATGTTGATTTAAAAACAAAACATGACATACATGTTCCTCTGTTGTTGACATTAGTACAAAAAAAACGAATAATACAATCATGCAAAATCTAGATACACATGTATGTACATGTGATTCTCAAGCAAAATAAGTTAAACTGTGAGATTTAGAACAATTTTTAGTTTTTGAATAAAGGACTATGTGTGGTATGGTCAAATATCTGCCCCCGATTTCAACCAATTTTTAAATAGTATCGTATAAAAATGAAATCTTCACAAATTATTGTAAAGAGGATCCCTATAACTTTAATCTTGATTTTTGTCATCATTGCTCACTCGCTGTTTATCTATGACGTCACTTAAATGACCTAATTCCCGCAAATTTGCAAACAAATGAAGATATTCTCATTTTTGCTCTATATTTTGCATTCGGAAGTATAGAGCGCAGGTCTGCTCAAGTGCGATTTTAACATATGCTTTTCTTCAGATAAGTATATATATTACACTAAAAAATGGTACTTGAGCAAGCCTGCGCTCGATGTTTCCCAGTCGAAAATCCATCGGAAAACACCCATATTTTGCTACAAAACATCAATTTATCAAAATAATGCAACACTCATGACGTCATTTCTACATTATGACGTCACTGTGGTGATAACCTTTTACACCTTTATTTCCAATATGATTTTAACTATCTTTCACCTTATTTTAAAGCTTTTTCTAAAACTTTGATTTTGGGGGGCAGAAATTGCCTAAAACCGCACTTAGTCCTTTTTACTTTTCTAGAGATGTGCACAGCAGAGTTGCATTGCAAAAATATTAGCAAACCTTGATATTTGTTTTCATTTGTATATGACACAAAGCTGTGTATTCTTAAATCTGATAAATAAAACCTCTTCGAGTGTACATGTAAATCAACATGAGTCAGCTAATGTGCATAGTAACTGGGTTACAGCTATTTGTATATAGCATTAGGTACACTGAGATTTGCCCATCCGTCACTACCTTTTTTAAATTTTACTTATTTTTCTTCTATTTTTTTTTTGTATTTGTGGTTTTTTTGTTTTTGTTTTTTGTTTTTTGTTTTTTGCTTTTTTTTTTTTGGGGGGGGGGGGTTTTTTTTTTTGGAGGGGGGTGGTTGGGGGCAAAGATTGAGATAGGGAGTGATCTCTTTACATTTCCATTTTCTACAAATCTATTACATGTTTTTGAATATGAAATGAAAAAAATTAACATAATATTGGAAGCAGGTTCTTTTTTTAATTTGGAAAATTCTTTTATCAATTTCATTTGCATTATCTTTTACGCAATTATTGTTCGCTAAATAAACCAATAGTAATCTAAGGGTTTTTTTAAAAAATAATTTCTCATGTCAAGATGTAATTTGGTACATTATTCCGTGTCATTTGAAAATCAAGGATATATCAATTAAATAATTCTGTATTCGGCAGGTATTTTCTTGCAGTTCATTAATAAATGTGCCTTATTGACTGCTGATTTCTTTCATAAATAAAAAGAAAAATTTTCCTTACTCTAAAAAGAAGCAACGTTTATCAGTATATGATCAAGATTCAGTTTCACGACATCTTATTTCACTTTTCGCTTGATCCATTGTATGCACAACAGTGTTCTGAGGATAACTGGTAATGAAGGATGTCGACAAACCTGTCAACATCACTATTGTGTTATCGCCCATTGTGTGAGACTTTGTTTTATTTGTGGAAGGAACTTCAGCTGTATTCGGTTACATATATGCATTATACATTTGCAATGTAATGTGTGTCGATAATTTAAATTATTGTTTTTAGGGATTTATATATATGTTTACGTTGTTCACCGAGTTAATCATTGCAAGTTGCTTACAGAAACTACTATGTAGAAATTCTTATTGTATATATATTCATCTATATAAGTAAAGTGCAGCTAAAATTACATCCTACGCATACATTGTATTCCCTTTTGTTATGAAAATGTATTGTTTGCTTAATCATCAGGCTTTTCTACCAGCAATCCCGTGAAAGCAGTCTTTTTAAAATTATATCAAGAATTAAATTACAGGTTGTCGATCAAAGACGAACAAAATGCCCCTTTAAATGATCCCGTATAAATTAGGAGGAGAACTCCCAAGGACAAGCAACATACCCTTTAACTCGTTTGACATGCAATTACACGTAGTCTGAAATATTTTATTCATAAATCAGGAGTGGCATACGACCTTGAATAAAATGCTGAACTAGGCATTTAACCAAACAATAATTCGTTTTCATAGCCAACACGAACTGAACAAATGTAGAATTATCTCTAAACAGCTAAAGACTGGAGTTTGCTATCAGTATAGCTAAAATATGAGACCCCTGTTGAGGGTAAATGAACCTTGCAAGGACATGTAAAAATACTAGAAATACGTTTTACTGAAACAAAGGACCAGCAGTCAATTGATTCTATGATATCAGTATTGCCAAGTTATCGTTTCGTGTGCCCATCATTAAATGAAGAAATTAATTTGTAAGAAAAGCAAAATCAGGCAGCTAAATTTGAAAATGTTAGTACCTGATTCTTAATCATATTTTAGACCAGAGCTTAGCACAAAATAGCCTGGATTAAACGGGGCCTTCTTAAATCAACAAAAACATTTTTTTTCTGTGAAGGCTATGAGGCATATGCTGATATCGCAGTTTTATTTAAGTAAAGGAAAAACAAAGATATTTTCAATTAATTTTTGATTTATTACAATTAAAATATGTTTGTTTTCTTTGGTATTTCAGCCCTGATAAATTAATAAAACATGATGTGCTCCTAGTATGATAAATGATAAACAGCCATGGGGGGGGGGGGGGGTAATAGATTCAAATACAGACAATTCCATCTTTAGTCAAGACGCAATCAATGTAGAAATCTACGTCTAAAAATTAAATTAATTGCAAGAATTATTCCTTTTATTGTATGTTTAGTTTTTTGGGGTTTTTTTTTGTTTGTTTTTTTTTTGTTGGGGGGGGGGGGGGGGAGGGGGTTATTGTTTTGTTGTTTTTTTTCATTTTGGCAATGTTTCGTTGTTTCACTGTTGAATTTGTTACATGATAATTTTTTTTGGGGGGGGGGGGGGGTTGGTTGGTCTTTTTGCAGAATTACATGTAACTTAGATTCCATATACTTCATTTATTACCTTGCAAATCGAAATTAACTAAAATTTAACAATTAACTATCTGATAAATACAGGCCTGGGCTTGTTTCTTACACAAACATTGCAAATGATATAATTCGTCTGAGTAATCCATGTTTTCCATTTTTTTTTTCATTTAATCTATAATGCATGGCCGAGATCGACATCGGTTGATATATTGAAATCAGTAGAGCGTACTACCTTTGTTATACATGACGTGTTTTGTCAATCATGTTTATTACTTCTATTTACTTTTGATTTCAATGACAACAATAATATCATGGTTGGGTGTTATCAGCTGTTTCTATGCATTTTTGCTACGATATTTACCTACAAAGACTATTCAAATTCATCAAAAAATAAAGTTACGTTTTTCGTAAGAATTGTACGTTGATATATAGCTGTTTTATTTATCTAAGGAAACATTTTGTGTACGCTGTAGATATTTCTCATATCAATACTTGAATCAAAATCTTTCAATTTTAGTGTAAAACATTTGTAGTAAGAATGGTACACTTTTTACTCCATTGCAGTGCATTTAATTCACATATACACTAGTTGCAGTTATAAGGAACGTGTGTTTCAAAGTTTACGAGAGTTGTTAGAAAAGATTGTGTACAAGTTTGAATGAGAGCGGACTATTTACATGATCGCGGTGGAACTTTTCAGATTTAATCCTGACGTATTTCCTAAGAAATATGTAAAGGTTTGGGTATTTCAACGGACCATAAAAATATACAGCTTAATCATTTTGTTAAAATATGCTTCACGGATCATGTCATTCATTTCATTTTTTATATTTTGTATGCATTTTTCCTTATAAGGAAAATGCATCGTATCAGCGCAAAAAAATTAATGATTTTTCATATCTCATTTCATATCTTGGAAAGTTTCAATTTAAATGGTGAAAATCTGACCGTTTTCTCGCCTAATTTGGACGAACAACGCTTGAAAAATGAGTAAAAACGTTGACGACAAATGAAATCTTGAATCACTTAGAGCTTCGTTTAAATTTGTGTGCACGCAGGAAAATATTCGATGGAGACCAAACAGGTTTCGCTATTTTTATAGGACAAAGGTTTACAAGTAAAATCGCAGAAGTTTGAAGATGGTAGAACTGATATTTTGAACTCTTACAGCACCTAAATCATCCATACAGCCCGGATTACATTAAATTCAGTAAAGATATCATAGAATGTTATAATTACACATATAAGATACATCAAATAAAAACCCCAGACATTAACACAGCTCTATGCATTTGCAAGTTCATAAGAATCAATTTGTTCAATATTGTTATATAGCTTACATGACTTAGAAATGATAATTGTTACCTAAGAATAGCCCTTACAAAACCTTGTTAAAAAGGTTATTTCCAATGGGGTCTTGCACCTTCATTTCCTTACCTAAAGTCGAAACTGCGTGGCAGAGAATTTGTTTACCTAAATGATCTCAGAAATGCCACAAGAGACATTATACAAAAACTTGATAACTAATGGTATGAAAGTGCATTTTATAAATGGGTTAAATGACTTGAAAGGTGTGTGGAACTGAAAGATGTTTGCCTTAAATAAGACTAACATGTTTTAGTTTCAGTTGTTTAACGTCACCTGATGTCGTGGAAATATGAGATGGTGCTCTGTAAATCTATTTTATGCAATGTGAAAACCACTGTATCTTTTTTTGAAATATTCAAATTCAAATGAAATTTTGCATACTTATTTTCAATTGGTAGTCATATAATAAAACATACGCCATCTTACAAAATACCCAGTAATTTTGCCGTACATCACTTCATCTGCGAACTTTTCTAACAACACCCGTATGCAATGTAATTATCATTGTTTGTATTGTATAGGCTAACAGCTTATCATTACTATATATAACGATATCAGGTCGAATCACTCTCCGAAAACGATTCATAAAGACTAAATAAATACACGTATCCTATTAAACGAATGTATTTTTTTTTAAATGGAAATTCATATCATTATCTGTATCTTTATTTGCAAACTTTTTTTTTATTTCCATGTAATTTAGTGATATATGTAGAAAAGTTAGACTAGTACATAGTGTATTTTTTCATATTTTTGAACAAATTTCATATCGTTTGCAGCCGGTAGTTTATATACATAAATCCGTCATGGATATATACTATGTCATGTACCTTTAAGATGACTAATATCCGATAGACAAGATATAACATGTGTTTGATGTGTAGGTCAAGGACAAGGATTGGCTTTAGAAGTTGTCTATGCGTTATCAGCTCTTTTTAAAAAAACTATATTCATAAAGGACTGAAGTGTTTTAAGTGTCTTGATTTCATACCAAATAATCTATAGCTATTTAAAGAAACAAACTGATTCCTAACACACTTTTGTGATATGTACATTGTTTACGTAGCTGCAATATTTTAAATCAACATACTTATTTTCATTTTAAAAGTTCCTGATTATCATTGCACGTTCTCCATTGTGTTTACTCTTTTAAAATTAGGTTAGTGTCATCTTAAACAGGGGCCATTTATACAAAGAATTAGACTGTTGATGGAATTTTTACGTCCAGTTATATCTTTTTGTTTCAATCATAACATTGATTTTTCCATAATATATCCATATATTGAATGTCGTAAGCCAGTTGGTTTTAAGTTTAATTCATTTAATAAGTAGCTGCCATTTAGAGTCAATAAAAACATGAATAATAACAATAAATACATAAATAACAGAACATACAAATATTGCATATAATAGAAAATGTGTCAGCTTGAAACTGCATTTGAATTGGCATTGTCTGAAGATTCATTCAGTTTATAAAACACGTCCTGTATTTGAGTTTCTTTTTCTAGTAAACGATTTTGTACTTCGAGGCCTTCTTCGACATTTCTAATAGCAGGTTCTAAAAAATAAATTAATATAAACACGCATGTAATATATCATACATGTACAAAATATGAATGTCCATTTCTCACCACTAAATATCCAATGTTTCTTCTATATGAATAACGAATAAAAGAAAATAAACGTACCTGGTGTTGTCATTTTTGATCCTTCACTTTGTAAAATTATTCCTATAAAGCAAAAAACAAGATAAAAGATTTACTTTAAAACATCAAATAAACTTTTGCAAGTAATCTACTAGCATTTAACATAAAAGAATTGTGTAAATTTGGTTAAAATCTAATACTTACTTTTAAAATGAGAACAAATTTTATTTGCCCATGATTGCTGCCTAGCTGTGAAAACAATTATTATCCCAGCTAAACCGACGACCACACACACACTGATGATGATGCTGAAAACATAAATACATTTTGTTCATTAGATATTATCTGAATCAATGACAACACCAATACAAATGAATAAATAACTGGATTAGTTTAATGTTTTGAAAAGTCTCTTAAGTACACCATTTATTATAATTGGTATATTTTTATAGATTTTACTTACATATGACTCGGTGTAGTTTGGTTATCAATATTTTGAACTAGTCGTGCTGAATTCTCCATAGGAGTTACTGATGTAGATTGGTAAACTTTTTCTTCTGTTGATTCCACTGATATCGATTCGGTTGTCAGTTGTGTTGTATGTGATGTTTTTGCATTTTTGACGTGCTCATAACATTCTTGATCTGTTAGAAGAGCAATATGATTTCTTGAATTTCAGGCCATTAAGAGAATATTTATGAATAAAGATACTTAAACTAATTAAACAAATGTCATTGCGTTTTTAATTTTTGATCAACATACATAAACTTACATTTGAAACTTTCATTTGAAAAGTAATGAGACGAGCAGTTTTTGCATGGTACATTTCCGTTGCGTTGAATTCTTTTCCCGCCTTGGCTATATTCAGCACAATTATTTCCTGCAGAAAACAGTGAGTTTAATAATGACATGAAAAGTCATGCTTTAAAAAATACGAATCTACTTTATGCAACTAAAATGATATGCAAATATTTGATGATTTATTCGTCGAGTACTTGCATCCTTACCAACAATTTGCAGTTTGGGGGCACATACTTCAATTGTTTCATTTCCCCATGCATTAATTACGCAATGGTATTCAAATGATAAACAAGAGTGTGCCATTTTTTCACAGCCTTTCCTTGCAGCTGCTTTGCTCCATTCCTTGTGGTTTTGTGGACATGATTTCACTTTCTTTGCTGTTGCTGCTGACTCGTCGCATTTAGTAGAATTCACAAAAACCTACAAAATGAAGTTTTTAAGAAGGTTAACATTCATGGTTTAACATCAGCATAACAATTAGATGAAAGAAGTCGACAAAAAAAGAATTAATTTTCTAAATCAAAACACTTACCGTCGAAAATGAAATTAATGTTAAACAATCAAAAACCAATCTATAAAGTTCCATATCTTGTATGTAGTAACAAATCTTATACAAACAAATCAACGAATGTCTTTTGACACGCCTATATCAACTGGTTTTAAGTATTATTAAATGCTGAAACAACAACTTATAACTGCACTGTCTAGAGTTAAAATGAACCTCGCAGCAATTGCATCCTAAATATATGCGACAAAGATCCGCTTCAACTAAAATTAGATCTAGAATTTAAAGGTAATTTCCCAAATGCGGTAATGGTAGGGTATTTTAAAAATAGTCACCTTGTGTAGATAACAGAAGTACAAAACGTGTTCAAATCAACGTATTTTTTGATATTGTTATTTTGCTTATTATATCTTTTTTAAGATAATAGAACCCTTACAAAATCGAACATAATTTATTTATTTTTTTAGCAATGCATATAGTTATTTTTTTTTATTTTTCCTTTGATATACTTTTTAATGATTCAATTTAAATGATCAATGAATGCTTTGGTTTTATATAACTATGACTGAAAGAGTTTAATATCTCTTAGTTTACATTCACTCTAACATACGTTTTAGGCAGTCTTTAAATATAAAAGGAAAGTTTATTATGCATATCGTTTTATCCGATTATCTTATTCGGCAGTGAACAGATTTTTAACCACCATTTTAAGCATAACATCAAATAAGAAACAAAGTAAAGTTATTGACAATTTTACAAAAGTGCTATCGAAAGACTATTGCGTAATACAATAGTTAGTGAGGTTATGTTTGATTTTTATAAATTCCAAAAGTTTACAACCATCATCAAAAAGTCTTACACAACATTTACTCCTTCTTCGTGCCAGGGTTTTAAAAAGCTGGTTGGTTTACTCCTTTTATATTAGAATTATAATAAACTGAAATATATATAATTCAAAGAAGTTTAAATAAATTTATACAACATGTCCAAGAGATAAAACATCTCTCTAAATGACATTTGTTCCCTTCTCTTGTCTTCAAAATCAAACAAAATCTTTAATATAACATCTCAATTTACAGCAAAACATATCCATCAAGCTAACGTTTTAATCGACAAAGATCTGAGAGATGTGATTAATGACATCCTTTTCACTAATTGTAGACTGGAGAATAAATATAATAATTTACTCTAATAAACTGCTCGTTGCATCCTTTGAATTAATAAGAAATGTTAGATAAATTTGTTATTTTCTATCGTAAAATTTTAAGTTACTGCACAGTAACCATCAGATTATGCATTAAAATCAATATGTTATTTATGATTTTGTAGGCAAAACCAATTAAATTCACTGAAGTTAAATTATATGAATGTCGTCCTGTACAATTTTACAATATGTTATTATCTATATATATATCGTTATCCTGAAAAAACTTAAATTCTGGCAATTGTTGTACTTTGAATTTTAAAAAAGTATGCAGAATTACAAAAGTGTCGGATTTTGAGCAACTTAAATTCTAAACATAGAGCCTACTTTGTTATACTAATTTCACACGATTCAATTTTTTAAAAAACAAAATTCATTTGCTTTCTTGATTCTTTAGTTGTATCGAGAGACACGTATGATTGCTTTGTCAATATGTGAGGTACAACATGACAAGTTTTTAATACAATTCAATTTATTGTTTGTACGGGTGGTTTTTCCCTTCTCTATTGCAGTAACTGTAACATTAAACGCCAAGCATGATTCATGTCTGTAACCGTGAAATATATATGTCACTTGTTGAATACATGAGTACCGCTTAATTAACTCGATCCTTTTGGATGATTTTAAATCGTTTTAAGCCCCTTTCACAATTAGTGCACGAGTAGAAGCGACCAAATATTCGTGTGACCGAAAAAAATAGATATGAATCGTTGATTGTTGCCGAAATACTCGCATATGAAAAAAGTATTCGTACGAATTTCGCACGATCTAAGCGAACGTTTTGCGATTTAAACGCATTGAATCTTGCGATATATCTTGCGTCTGTATGCGACTCTTGTACAATGAAAGCAACTGTTGAAAGATAATACGATATGAACGCGCAAGAGACTAGGTGATCGGACGATTGAATGTGCGCCAATGTGATTGGACGTGCGATTATGCGTTCCATAGTACGAATGATCGTGCGAGTCAGACTGGGGTATATGCACCGCCCATATTCAGTAGACATAGTTAAAAGCGAGAAAAGATGCCACCCAAGAAGATACAGGTATGCAGCAGCATTTATTGTTATACCTCAATATGATTATTCTATTATATCTGATCGGTCTAGAAAGTCAGGTGACAGGGTGATGTCATAGGAATGAAAACGCCGATATGAGCATACGATGTACACAAATATGATTAAATAAAAAATATTCAATCATTATGAATCACTTTTAATCTCAGAACCAACTTAACTATCTATGATTTATGAAAGAAAAGTGACACAGTTACATTAGAAATCAAACAATCACGATGTTAATGTTGCGACTGTTGACAAGTCAAACATTATTAGAAATTAACGTATTTTGCGTAATCATACGTTGCTTGGTTTAGTAAAACGTTTATTGCATTAATGTTCAGGGAACATCAAGATTTATTTCCAAGAAAAAACAAATTTCTCTCGGGCGAAGCCCTCGGGAAATATGATTTTTCTTGAGGAAATAAATCTTCATACATGTATTTCTCTCACCATCATGCACTGAATGTATATTTTAAATTTTGTTCTGAAACAGATATACTTATATAGAGTATAGATGCTAGTAGCAAAGCATGGCATATTGAGGATGATAAGTCGTGCTTATCTTAATGATAGTAAAACGTTGCAAAATTACATGAGACACGTCGAGCTCAGTCTCACGGTCGCAAAATAGACGCATTAACACCAGCGATTTATCTTACGATCTTTATAAATTGTGTATCACTCTTGCGAGTACACAAAACGTTACGTTCGTACTAATGTTTGTACGTTGGATAGCGTTCGGTCGCGTCTGAATAGTGTGCATGTCCACTATTCAGAGGAGACTTGATGCGACAAGTAAAACGTATGCAACGAATACGAGAGCTCGTTCAACGTAAGCGAGGGCTCGTGCAACGTATGCGAGAGCTCGTGCGAAGCCAAAAAAATTTGATCTCAAAGTGGTGTAAAGTGGCCGTTCGCCAATTGTGAAAGGGGCTTTAAAGAACCGGTGCAATAAATGCTGACTATGATTTTTACAAACCAGCTGAATATGTATATTAAGTAATTTTCAAAATATTTTGTTTTCAATTTGATTAAAAAATCGAAAAACTGTTCGTAACCATGAATAAAAACTTCTTTTAAAAACAATATTCATTGCCAGAGATAGTTCAGGATAACTTAAAATGTTTACATTCACATAAAGGGAAAACCATGAGGATAGAGAAGCTTCATAATAGAGCAAATGTATTCGTTTGATTTATTCGGTCGGTGTTTTCTGTGTACTAGATAGGGTGATATAGTGTGGTGAGTCATCATACATGATATTCTGTTTAAATATTAGCTTATTTAAAATCTTTGTGAAGGCCAAACAATCATTACATCACGAATAACCTGTGCTTTTCGGGGTGTTTTAAAAGTTTAAGAATACTTGACGTGTTATAAAAACAAAATTAATTTAAAACTGTGAGTGTTTTTTCTCCTCAGAATATACACTGTTTAAAACAGCATTAATTGTATTGTCAATGACATAATAAAGATATAATTTATTTTTAATTTTAGGTTTAAGGTAAACAGAAGCAGAAAATAAACAACATGCATTTCGTTTGCAACAAAGAGAAAGAAAGAGACTATCTCTATAGACAAACTCTGTACTTTTATTAAAATAAGAGCATAATCTTGTTTGAAAGCAAGTCATATTCAGACGTGGCATGGTTCTATACTTTGTACAACATGGTAAGACTAAAAGATTAAAAGTTACCATAGGTTTATACTCTCTCTCTCTCTCTCTCTCTCTCTCTCTCTCTTTCTCTCTCTCTCTCTCTCTCTCTCTTTCTCTCTCTCTCTCTCTCTCTCTCTCTCTCTTTTGTTGTCTCCAACATTCATTAACTTTGGAATTTCTATTCAAATGAATGCAATGTATTTACAACTGGGGTTTTTTCTGTGAGCATTACGAAAATTAAATCCATAATCAAAAGATTTTGACGGACTACACATCTATCACAGCGATCTATCTAATGACAATCAGCAATAACAATTATGTTAATAATTGTATTTATGTGTTGAATGCTGTAATTTTATTTGCTTATTTATTGCATTTTTCATGTTTATGTTTGATTAGATAAGTTGCATTTCTTTCCCAGGCATTGTAGAGGTCGTTGGCCATATTATGTAATTTCCCTGCAGTGGTCACTGTCCATGTCTATTTTTAGCCCAAATTCCTAGTCTAAAAACCTCCCAGTGACCTATTATGTAATTGTTAAAAATCCCATGGTGTGATTCTCCCCAAATTTAATTTAATAGCCAATCAAATTAAGCGATACGGTCACGTGGTTTGATGCGGTCAGTATCTGACCGGTGAGAGTAGGGTCATTCTGTCTTCATCTCTGAGAGTGTTAGCACGAGTAATGTTTTGATACACCCACCACCATCCCCGTTTCACCACTCCAATATTCGAAAGTTGCATACATGTACAAAATATTGTTATTTTGCATATGGCATACAGCATGTGGTTATATGTTATCTTTGCAAGCTTTGAAGAAAGTAGTTGGACTATACCAAATGTATTTTCTATAACAAACACTAATTCATATCCTATATTTCTTTTTTCTTTTTGTTTCTTTCCTTCAAATGCTGATCTATTGAAGTCACATCTATATTTGAATATAATCTGTATATAAACTGGTTCTCTCGTTATTTTTAAATCGAACGATGCGTTTAGTGCATCGGTCTAATAACAAAATGTAAACTAAATACTACGAACCATGGAAATCGGTCAAGGACGAACATAAATCCCTTTAATTTTTCCCACGCATTATCCGCTCGTCGTAAATCAAATTTCATTCACAAACGACCGAGATGTGATAAGTGTCCCAGATTAAGTGTAACATAGAAATAATATAAATGTTTATATTTTTTATTATCTAAACGTAAACATACAAAATTGCATCATCCAGCACTGTGACAGTTAAAAATCATTGAAAAGAGATTTAAACATTAGAAATGTACGACTATTTCAGTAACTACTTTCACAAGTTTTTATATTAGTGATAACAATCAGCAATCCTGATCAAACGCAAAATACACTATAATACTTTATTATTCTGTTTTACAGAATAATACATGCATATTACTATTATGCCATTATTTCAAAACGAAACTTCATTAGACTAAAGAACACTACCATTTATCTATATAACATAAAACTGTTTTCAGCAATGTATAACTTGTATAAATTTTTGATAAATTCAGACTATTTTGTCTTTGCCTGTATTGGAACGAGAATACAATCTGTATTAATTATATTAATGTTAATGAATATAAATGCTGATAAAAGGAAAAATAGAGAATATTTAATCTAAATAATACACGATTATGTAGCAAATAATCAAACTTTATGCTACCACATCAAAATTACATAATAAAAACATACATAACATATAACTGAAAATTTAACTTACAAATCTGCATTCATTGAGTAAATGGGATTTAACGCTTCTGATAAGCATTTTAATTCATTTAAAAATATGAGATCATTTGCTTGTATACTTTTTTCAAAACAATATTTTAATACATGTCCCATGTTAAAGGTTTTAGTCATCTGTCGTCAAAAGGTGATCCTCTGATCTTTGATCCTCTTGTAAGTGACCTTAAGAGAAATTAAAAAAACTACAACATATGTACATGTAGTTGGTGTTAACATGATAAACATGCATGAAACAACATTTTAAATTAAAATAGTAAATCAAATAAATAAATTAAAATCCATTGTACATTTACTTAGGCCGTTCTTTTTACATCAAATACACATATAATCTATATCTTAACTTGTTTTACATCTATCACTACAGCGAGTAAGAAGCATACCTATAAAGGAGAGCCATTTGTAGTCAAGAAATTTAAAAAAGAACAATAGTGTGTACTTACGTTTCACTGCTGAGCATACATGTATATCTCGTGTTTCTTGGTGTCTTATTCGCCGTCGACGAATGAGAAGTAACACAGAGGAGATAATCAATACAATTACCACCGTCAGGCTTAATCCAATCACTATCCTGCAATGACGCAATAACAAAAGTTACTAACAACTACTTTCTAAATTGTTATCGGGGAAAAAATTCGATTCAATTTTAATAATGATATTTAAATTTACTTATGTCGGTAAGAAAATCATTAATGAAATTCGAAAAAAGTACCCACATTGCTTCAGGCCCTGCAACTGAAGATTCGTTCTTCGTGTGATTAAACTGACCCCCCATTGGCAATTGTTCATCATCTTGTTCAGATGATTTATTGTAAGCATATGTGCTTGAATATGAAGATTCTGTGTTACTCTGTGATGTATCCAACCCTTTTGATCTCTCTACGTATTCATAACATTCAGGGTCTGTCAATGTATATGATGGTTATGACACTTTCATCATATCATTTTTTGAAGACAAGCTGATAATAATTAGTATTAAGGATAAAATGGAAATTAAACTTACACTTAAAAGCAACACTTGAGTTATAGGCTGTGGGACACTTTTGACAGGTTGCATTGTCATTTCGCTGTATTCTGTTACCTCCAAAATTGAATTCGGCACAAACCATTCCTAAATAAAACATTCATTGAATTGCGTTACTTTTATTTGATTGGGTTCGGTTTTAATATACATAAAAAAGAACAGTATTTTAATTAGGATAAACATTATACATTACCGACGATAACGACTTTGGGTGCGCATACTTCAATCGTTTCGTTCATCCACGCATTAATCACACAGTGGTAATCCAATGAATAGCAGTTATGTGAGGTAGTTTTACAGTTTTTTCTAGTGGCTGCTTCTTTCCATTCAGCAGCTGTTTGTGGGCATGAATTAACTGTTTCAATCTGGTCTGACAATGGACAACCTGCCTGAAAAATAATATGCCAAATATTATTTTTCATGACATAAAAAAACAAAACAAAATATCCATAATGTCATTTGATCATTATTTATTTGAGGCCAAATATTTCATTATCTTACTTCCGTAGATTTAGGTAATGTAACAATTATATACAAAACGGCGAAAGAAGGGAGCATGTTCAGCATATCCTTATTGATGTAGACGGTTTGATAACACCAATAATATCTTATATACAGAATGGTTAAAAATGGCTTGTTTGCATAGACAGCATGCACTGAAAAGAAAAAGACATGTGAGAATGTGTGTGTTGTCTTTGTCACTAAACGTTCAACTTTTGCATTACAAGATTTCCTCAAAACATGTATATAAACAAAAATATGATAAATGTATGTAAACCGGTATACAGCAAATTTAATTAATATACTCATAATTTATTTTGTTTTTGAATTGCCGTTTTAATTAACAACTTTTAATCAAAATGTCTTATTATTATGGTTACATATTTTGACGTAAACAAGTGACATAATGGAGCTGACATACCTTTACGTGCTAGATTAACGAAGCTTGCAATCTTACAAGATATATCCAAATAATCTAATCACTCGGAAGCAGCTTCAGAAAGTATTTACAAAACTTGCAAGACAATGTATGAGATAGCTGTTACTGAAAATAGAGTAATACTGCTTTCTTTGACAGCAAATGGGAATGAATATTGATAATAATATTGAATATCAAAATACAAAATTAGATTATGGACAACTCAGGGTATTCCCTTAACTGGAATATGTATGCGTTGGCGAGATGAGTCACTAAAGATGTGTTTACAACAATGTCTGGTTTAAAGATTTTATTTTATATTTCCTGCTCCTTTAATACCATATTCTAACTATGCCTTGATGAATGTTGAATTTAACACCAAGTCGATTGAAAAGGTCGATTCCTTTTAATAGTATGTTTTGGACTCATTCAAAATATTTTAGAAATCACCATAAAACAATGCAGCCATTAAACATGCACATGTAAGCACAAGACAAAGACAATACACACACTTTACCGAGACATTCACATAACATTTATCTACTTATGTCCCTTATTTATACTTGAACAGTGTTTCCAAATATTCAGAAATATTTACCATGTAGTAATAAATTTATTAACACTATTTACAGCAATCATAGAAACATATAGTTACCGATGTATGGAATGGAGTGCAAGTCCTTATTTACTACATTATCAGGAAGCAACATAAATGACCTTTATACAATATATCACATGTTTACTTTAAATCTAGTCTGAGCAATTTAATCTAAAAAAAATTAACTTGCTGCTTTATATGATAATTTTTAACAGTTACACACATGTACTTTACTCAAAGCATTTATTCTTTATACTCATACCAGTCAAAACAAATTCATTTATACTTTTTTTTATTAATTTCTTTAAGGTCAAGATCTAGTAAATGATTCCAGACTGTCTATTTGGTGCTAGAACCATTATGACGTCATAATTGATTTGATGAATCTTTTCCCGTATTTTACGGCTTTAAAGAAATTATGTAGAAAATATAACAATATTTTGACCCTCTATATTTAATCATGGGAAAAGTAATCCCGGTATGGATATTTAATTTGACATCATTTTAAAGAGGAGGTCAAAAGCTTGTTAAATACCGTTTTTGGAGGGCCTGTAGGCATTCTAGATATATTTCATTATTCAAAAATGAACAAAACTCTGAGATTTGTTACTTTTATCCTTTATATTTCATAGACAATGGTTGTTTAAAACATGATTTTTCATTGTGTCTACCAAAAATGTAAGCCCCGGTACACCCTATGAAACAAAGATATTGTTATGAAGCACCATTAACAGAATGTATATCTTGTATTTCATAAACATGTAGGCATCTTTGATTTACTAGATCTTGACCTTAACAGATACTTTATTACTCATTATATGTTAAAAGAAAATTATATCTAGGTGTGTAGAATGGAATGCTTTGTGACGATAACAGTTTTTATCAAATGTATTTGAGGGTATGTAACCAAACACAGCCTATTCTTAGGTCTTAGACTGATTAATTGAGGATTTTTGCCGCCATCTTTTATGCATTCCCCATATTACATGCAGTTTTTTATTTGGCGTTTTGTGTGTGTATGGTGACAAATTGGTCATTTTGCTCCACATGCCCCCTTGTTGCTTCGCCCTGATAATTTTTCCGGCCAAAAAAAAATCCTTGCAACAAAATTATTAAATAAGATATATTGAAAACAGTGCAAAACGTTTGACTAATAATAAAGAAAAATTAAGGAAAAGGATCTTAACATTTTGAAATTGTTTGTATTTCATGATGTAATAATATTTTAATGATAAGTTTATGATAAAATTTAAACGTATTTCAGATGCTTTTCTTCATGCGCGGATCTAGAGGAGAGGAGGTCAGTCGGTCTGAACATTCCCTCCCTTCTCGGGAAAATTGAAGTTTATTAAATTTACACAGAACAATTATTGAAAATAGGTCTACCCCGGAAAAAATAGATCCACTTATAAACTGTCCACCATAATCGCATTTTCACTTTACAGGGTTGAATTAACTCTGGGTTTAAGTTATTGGTGTTGAAATAGAATTGTGTTTTTTTTAATATTCCAGTTTTATTCCCTGATTTTAAATTAAATAGACATTTAGGTAAAGTTAATTTCAATATTTGTCCCACAATTCAAAAATTGTTTCAATCTCATGAAAATACATATACAATTTTGAATATTTGTGCATATAAAGTACAACGTTATAAACTTTTAAAATTAGATTATCACTTCAACATTTTGGCATATTCTATGATTAAGTATGATGAAATATTTTATTGTAGTTTTTTTTAAGAAAGATATATGTCCAAAGCCGTCGCCCACAACGAAATTAATATATTTTATGTGATATCACGTGATAAAGTTATAATGTGAAATGCGGAGATAGTTTTCTATTGTAAAAAAACAACAGAAGAATTGGTATCTTCTTCTCAGTTTTATGAAACGCACTGTTTATAACGTCACAATTACCGTTGTGAAAAATCTAATCAAGTTACTATTTATAGATATAAGGTTATGGGTAAATAAATGTAACATTTCCATTTTGGGTTATATTTTTAAAAATCACTTTAAAACAAGGCAAAATATGACTGAAACTGTACCTAGTTCTGTAGACATTGATGGCAAATTTCGAAACTTGAATCTGGTATATACTATACATAAATGTAAAAAAACCGCACACTACTACAATATTTATACGTTCAAAATAAATCGTCTTTCTGCTTGGTAAAGTAAAACCAAAATTAGTTTATTATGCCTTTAAGAAATAAAATATTGAAACAATGAGTCCCCCTTTCAAAAATACAAACACATTTTTACAAAAGAATTTCTTTCCCTATAAACAGTCAACACGGAACACAACCTACACGGTAACATATATCAACAAAATTACCACATGAATAGCTAAAATATACATCACGTTTAAAAAAAATATGTTTCTCAAATAAGCGAGCAAAAACAAAACTTTTCTTCAGCAGAATTTTGCTTTGTACGAACAAATTTACACATGTAATTAACGCATTAACATTAAAATACTTTCTTTGGTGATTTATGAGGGATATGTAAGTGCCGACGTTGGTAAAAAAAAAAAAACAACACAACCGGCGTAAGTATATATATATATATATATATATATATATATATATATATATATATATATATATATATATATATATATTATATTTCTTAAATAAAGTGATGTTTCGTGACGTTAAGTAGTCTAAGTTTTACATCATTTTTAGAAACCAAGGCGATTTGCATTTTGTTGGACAAATTATTTGACTGTGAAGGTACATATTAACATCATTATTAGAATAAGGAAAAAGTTCAAGATATCGGATGTACAATTTTACAAAAACATAAAAATATATGAAATCTCGATGAAAACCATACATCTCTTTCATAACACAAAAAATGCTGCCTATAGAATAATAAAAGTTTTATATAATGTATTCCATGAAACAAAATACCAGCGTACATAAATATCCATATCACACATTATAAAAGAATAGATATGAAAAAAGAATTTTATGTATTTATAAAAAAATTCTCAGAAATAATTTAACATTTTATTACAACCAGAAACTGTCCATAGACACCGCATTGATCAAGTCCTTTCCTACCAAAAAACTCAGATTAACTTTAATTTTACTTACGTCTCTTCTCTTCGTGTAAGGTCCACAATCAAATAGACATACACAGAAATTCTAACAAATTGAACGTTGGGTTCATGACAATCAAAATAAACATACTATTGATCCTAATTCATGCAAATGTTATCAAATCTATTATATTTACACAATTGTTTTTTTTTTGTGTTTTTTTTTTACTCTTTGTTCTGGCAGGGGGTATCATAGAGATGGAATTGGTGACTCAAAACCCCCTTAGTAAAATGTATCCATCTGCCTTCAGCATTGGGCCACATATTATCCTCATTGATACCATAAAATAAATACATCTTTATGCTGTTTCAAGATATATTTAACTAATATACAGTATTGCATGGTTTTGAGGAATTTTTCTTCTTAGACTTCGGAAATCATGTTACTCTCTTCGTCAAACTTGCTGCTTTGGACGACCCTTGAGCAACCTAAAAACGATTAGAAGGACGACAGATATTGTAAGTTGCTGTATGTTTTTTCAAGTTTTCTCCAGCACGCTATCTTATACTCTTTCCTTTTGTCATGTTGAAACAATTGGTTTTGATTTATATTATTACATGTACATGTAATACATGAACGATTATTTTTTACAACTATTAATGCATGTCAAACTTTTCATTGATATCAGTTGTAAGGAATTAAAGAAAGAGCAAATAAAAATAAGACCAAATGTAGGTCTTAACGTAGAGCATACACCTTGCGTTTGTTGGCTTTGTTCGGTTTGCTGTCGACATCGACCAATACAGATAAAAACAAGGAAGGCAATCAAGAAATTCGAAACGATTACCGCCGTAACGCTAAGTCCAATCACCACACTGTTAAACAAATTAAATATAATGTCATAAAACAATATGCAATGAAATAACCAAACATTTTACTTTTAACAACGTGGAGGAAAATGAATTCTTAATATTTCGATCAATTGTTTTGTTTCACCTATTAAAACACTTACCTAAGATTTGTTTCTACAGGAAATGACACGTTTTCATGTGACGAGATTGATACGTATTGTGTAGTGTAGGAATCCATGCTAACGTTAAGTGACTTTTTAGTACTTTGTAATTCATTTATCTTTTCCGTACTTTTTACATGATCATAACATTCAGGATCTGCAAATATAATACAAAAACTCTAACCCTTTTTGTTTATTTTTACAAACCTAAGCAAATTCAAAAATTAATTTCCCACCGCTAAAAAAGGATTTGTTTAAGATGGAAACATAAATCTTTGAACTTAAATCAGTAAAATTAGCTTCTGGTCTATATAATGTATCAAATCATTAACAGCATTGTGAGTGTTTTTAGAAAGGCATTACAAGATACATACATCTAAAAGCATCCCTAGAATTGTAGACTTCTGGACATTTTTGACATTGTGTGTTATCATTTCGCTGTATTCTATTTCCTCCAACATTAAATTCAGCACAAACCTTTCCTGGAAAAGGTAATTATGTTTTTGTTATTCAATTACATTTGCTTTTTAAAATACGGAACGAATTTATGACACTTCATACTTGATAATTTACCAATAATCTGTTGTCTTGGTGCACATACTTCAACAGTTCCATTTTTCCATGCAGTTATTACACAGTGGTATTCGAAAGATGTGCAGCTATGTGCAATTTGTTTACAGTTTTTCCTATTGTCTGCTTCTCTCCATTCATCGACTGTTCGGGGACATGATTCCACATACACAGCTGACAATGTTGACTCCAGACAGCTTGGCTATATTAAGATTATTAAGGTCTTCCGTTTCCAACGGAAGACCTTACTATTATTCTGAAAAATTTTCAAATTTCTTATTATTTTTTTTTTTCTTCTAGACGCCAACTTTGATCCTTAATATCTCGCTCGTTTGTTCACCGATTGTTTTGAAATTTTCAGGACTGATAACATGCCGCGTGATGTTGTCGTTGCATATTTTAGTTGAGGAAAATCCCCATACGGTTTTGAGTTATTCCCCTTTTAGTAAAATTTAACGACTTCTTTTGTCCAGGGAGGTTTAGCTATAACGATGACTGGCAGAGTCTCAAAGATGGGCTGGTTTGGAAGCTAATACATTGAATTTGTGCGAGATATATTTTATTTATTATTTAAATGCAAATAAAAGGGAAGGTATAGATGTTGAAACAAAGGCAAGAAAAAAATTCAAAAAAATTCGCGTATTTTCCGTGTTAGTTTCCTACCTGATAAAAATTTGTTATAACATGTATTTTAAAAGATCTTGGTCTTACCAAGACCTTTCATTCGGTATACAGAAAAAGGGGCTGGCCCCTATAATTAAGGAGTTAGATGCGTCAAAAGTTTCTTGTCAATAACTTGTAAAGGAATAAAAATTTCTAATGCATTATTGAAGCAAAGTTGTAAAGAAATTAATTTTGAATCCTTCCGTGGTATTCAATTTAATGTTTTCGTAATTTATAGCCAGTATTTGCAGAAACAATTGTTGTCAGTTCGGTCGATTTTTGTGGGGGTGCGCACGTTTAGGAGGTTATGAAAGGGCTTTTTGTAATGCACTAACTGATATATGCAGCGCGCAAAAATAATTCTACATAAAATTCCCAAATGTTTTTATTCATATGTACATATTCATTTCATAAAGATGAACGTCTTTGACCTTATTTTTGTTGTTTGTTTCATAACTGTGCCCCTTTCTATATTTAGATGCATTACGAGACTCAGGTAACCGATCGATAGAAGAGTCGCTAGCTGTATTCAGGCCGTCGCCTTGACGACAGTGCATATGCTTGTAGAGCTGGACGTACACATGTTTAACGCCCCACTGTGTTACTGTAACAGAGACATTTTGAATTGTTTCAGTACTGGGAGATGTGTTAATTAAATGGTTCGAATGCATGGTAATTAAACTCAACTTTTCTACAGTACGTATACACGGCCGTCATATAAAGCACAATGTGTATTACTGACATGACAATAGTACGCTGGCAATTTAAAAGAACGCGGGATTGCTCAAGATAGAACATTTCTTTTAAAGCAAAACAAAATACTGATATCCGATGGATATAATATTATCATCGTGGAGATGATTTTAAAAAGTGAACTTAATATTCGTATACGATAATATTTGAATCCAAAGCCGCTATTTTTAAGTAACGGTTATTAGGGATATTAATTATGACTTGCCCCGCGTTTCACGTTTTTTACTTGCAATGCATCTACAAACGAAAATACCAAACAACCTTCGGCAGCAATTTATAAATAATTTATTACATACTAGTACACAATATTAAAGAGATAATTAAATAAATTGTGCTTTATAATTGTACTCGCTATCTTCCGTATAAATAATGGCATGGAAAAAATGTTGTTCAATGTTCATCAAAAACGATGTAGCCTTAGCAATCGAAAATAATTAACAAACTGTATATTGATAGAGTGACACATTAACAAACATTCAGACCCGCAATGTATTTTTTGCAAATTCTATAAAATGTAGACTCAATAAGTGAATTTTTCCGTTTGGGGTATTTTGAATCACATGTGTACGCTATGTGTACATGTACATATAGATTAATAGCCATATAAATAAACACTTTCAGTGTTGAATTTTTAAAAGATATTTTGTACATGCAAAGCAATCCAATGCAAGGGCTATTAAATTCGAACAATGTACATACGGTAGGGATCGAACTGATACTGGTTCTGCTTGTTCTACAAACAGCGAATGAAATGCGAAGTATTAGGGTGTTATTTTTAAACAAATAAGTATTGCTCTCTTAAAACCTTGCATTACTAAACAAAGTATTTCATCGGAAGCATTATTAGTTACCTTAGCTGCATATATGTAGCTCTCCGTCTGGAAAAATTAAGTACCATCCGAAATTTTGCATGCAAGTGCTATACAGACTTGCAGCTAACATTGACTTAGAATTGCCGCTGTTCATAATTTCATTAAAAGACGCGCAGATTCAAGTGGTTATATGTCGTTTGATATGGGATTTATGATGTCTATTTATATTATTTTAATTAAGGACAGACGAAACGTTCCTCAATTTTATATAATTTTCCATGATATTTCATTCCTTATTTATTAACATTTAAACCTGTTAATTCCAAAAAAATTAGAGTACATTACCAGGCTTGTTTTGGAGCTAGAATATTTCGAACTTCCCTTAAAATAGCACGCAAAATGCATTTGAATGCTTATAAGTAAAGTCATACTATATATTTTAATTTGAACACTTTATATTCAAACCAAAAAAATCATATTACATAAAAATTTAATTATGAAATAACAAAGTGGAAATCTTAATTCACATTGTGGATATAGGAAAAAATGGAAGACACATGAAGGTCGCGTTTGACCTTAATATTATACAAGCAATAGCTTTCCAAAAAGCTTGCCTGACTACCCAAATTTATTCAATGGAAGCATGCATGTATCAATTAGGCTATCTTATAAGAAATGAAATTTAATTTTCGCTGCGGATCATAAATTATTAAACTGAACGCGCAGAGTTTAGAAGCAATTTCAATCTTTTTCTTCGATCGAGTGCATGTACCTGTATATCATTTCATTATTTTAAATCATTTTAGGAATGTACATGTATCGAATAATCTCAAACAGCTAAATTGAAAATTGAGTTTGTTATATATTAGATGCAAAATCAAAGACATTTTGTTATTTCTAACCATATAGGAAAGGATATTCAAACACGTACATGTAGCATCGTTATTTGAAAGTGTGTGTGTGTGTGTGGGGGGGGGGGGGGGGGGGGTTTAGGTGGGCAGCTTCATCAAAAAAAAATCTTGACAAGGAATTTATAAAAATGGGGAATTTTGAAAATCCTAATTCGTAGGTGGGAGGGGGTATTTACATTTTAACTTCAATTTAATTCAATTAGAATTACTTTATTTTTTGGTTCCATTTATTACATGCTCCGACAAAAGTGAAAGATCCATGATATCTCTATTTATTATATGACCAGTTAAGAAAATAGAGTGGGTAAGACCATCTACACATCATGTGCTCTGGCCTAACTTGGACTCGCCCACTAATCGGCGAGCCAAAATTATGAATGAGACGTATTATGGCGCGAAGTCTTTCTTTACCATTCACGCAACAGCTGAGATCTCAGATAGATCCATCGGCATAGATCCACTGAGAGGGTGTCAACTAATAACTACATATATTATACTTTGGATTGAATGTTTTAGAAGAAATCTATCGAATTAACATACACACTTAATTGACTAGCAATTGTTAGATGTACATTTACATTTGTACACGCGAGTGAAACCCTTTTCCAGATGAATGAAATCGCCCAATTGATCGAAAATCGGGTCACACGTACCCCACTTCGGCGAATTACTTGTACGTTGTCCCTCCAGTAAATATTCCAATTATATGAATTTATATTTGTTTTAATTAATCCAAACTGATGATTCTTTGTTAATGATGATAATCCAACACCAACTATTACTTACATTGTACTACTTAGACAATGTGTATCATCTTGTTGCGATGACACCTCCCTCTTTTTTTTTTTTTTGACCTTTCAAATATGGCAATCTATTTTTAAATCAGGATTACACACGTGCAATGTGAAATGCCCTTTTAATTGAACACTCTTGCTCATTGTGCTTATTACATCCCATATAACGTTTTCATCAATTATGAATATAAATGTTGACACATTAAAGATGCATCCTCAGGCAATTATTAATTCAAACTTGTGGGTGCCCCCCCCCCCCCCCCCCCACTTTTTCTCACAGCAACTAATTTTTTTAAAATTTACTTATAAAAAATTGAATTATCAAGGATGTAAAAAATTTATATAAAAATAAGGAAATTAGGATTGAAATTGAAGTTATATACATACTACGCCAGACCCCCCCCCCCCCCCGGATTAGGATTTTTTTTTTTTTTTTTTTTTTTTTTTTGCTTGTCAAGATTTTTTGGATGAGTCTGCCCCCCCCCCCCACCCCCCACTTTCAAAAAGGATGCTACGTGCCTGCATAAAGATAACAACATTCAAGGGCCTTCCGTCATTTTCAAGCCATGATAAACATGATAAAAAGGACTCTCAAAAAAAGAAAATAGACGCAAAGTAAACTGCATTCATGGCATATGTTCACATTGTATGATGTGTCTCAAAATTCCTATTTTGGACTCGTCCACTATGACTACGAAAAAATTAATGAATGAGACATTCTGATTCTGGCGCGGAGTCTTGTAAATGAAATTTCCATTGATCTGAATGGATTTTTCCGTGAGGGTCGGGGTACTAGGTATAAAAACAAATTTAATCGTTCAAAGTTTTGAATTGTTAACAACGATATATCAGATCGAATGTTTTAGAACGATTTATAAATCCAAAATACAGTCATTTTTAATCTGTTGACGCGTGAGCATATGTATTAAGTAGGCGGGCATCCCTACACTCTATTAATTGAAGACAAATGAAATCGCGTCCAGCAGAACTCCCTGGCATTTTAGTGTTTGTTATTATAAATTTATGATTTTGTTTGTTAATAACAATTCAACATCAATTATTAATTAACAATGTACACTCTAGTACGCTTATACACAATTTTGTTGCGATGACCCCCCCCCCCCCCCTCCCCGGACATTATACCTATTTTTAAATCAGGATTACACACGTGCTTGCATGTGCAGAAGACAATCTGGAACTTAACTGATAACTATATCATCTCTTTGGAAATTTATTTCTCCGTAAGCAAATACATGCAATTGTGAAAACCATAGAGGAATGCATGATCTGCGCATAATAACTAACTGCTTGATGCAATATTTCTTTTTTCCAACATGTTTTAAGTCAATGATAATATGAAAATATATGCTTGACTTCATATCGGAAATTACTCATTTTCTTTATTCCCCTTTTCAATAAACAAAACAAACCAACAGACCAAATTGATCCAGATAAATATAATTATCAAAAATAAACCTAAAAAACAAAGTACACTTTCATCCTTCACCCACAATATTGCCTTTTCGATATTTGTCATCGTGGTAGATCCGTGTAACAATCTATTAAGTAGGTGCTTGCACGACATAGAACCGGCCCTTGCTGATCAACGTTTTCATTAACACATATAAAGGAAAAAAAAATATTTAGATTTTTTCTTGGATTTATTTTGATGTAAATAAAAAAAGAGAAGAAATTAGTTCTATAATATATATGCGATGTAAATTTTTTTCCACGCAATATTTCGTATAAAACAACGAAGAGTAGTATCTTGAAACTTCATTCAAAATTTGATTAGACCTTTAAATTGTAAAATGCTAACATTGAAAATTGTGCCCGATTTCTTTTTTTTTTAAATAAAACTTTATTAAAAAAACTGATTCTTTGAGACAAAATAAATTGACATAATCAGTTTGACATTCTCTAAGTGCAGTTCTGTAGCTCTTAGTCTGAAAAAGAATCGGATGGACGACCTAGGACCCAGATCGTCCATCCAAATTTCTTGAATATTGCCATTTCTTTCGTACGCGGACGCATGTTGGCCGAATACTCACCGAGAATAAATGGTTCGTATTTTAAGTTTTAACTGCGTTTAAAGGTAACATTGGAATTCCGATAATTTTGAAAATGATTAATTAAATAAAAATGGTTAAAATTACCGTTAAATTACCGGCATCGGCCTTCCCCATGCGCGAATCTAGAAGAGTAGGGTGAGGGTTCCAGACCCCACCCCAACCCCCGCAAAATTTCTTTCCATTACATGTACAATATAAAATTACAAAAATATGCCTCGGACATCCCCAGGCAAACTCAAAATCTCCGCATACATTCTAAAAGATTCATTGGCCCTTGCTTTCGATAAAAAATGCGAGTAAAATGTTTGGTCTTTTTACGTTCATACCGGGCATACCCACTGTGTGATTATAATCGTCGTCCATATTCTGTGTATATTGAGTCAATTATGATGATTCGATAAGTTTCTCAAAATAAAATGCACATGCAAAAAAACAACATGCGGCGAATCAAACTTCAGACAACTTTTAAAGATCTGTATTTGCTTATATTTATGTACTTTGTTTCTTTTACACAGTGTTTATACATCTAATATTGCAGCATGGTCAGGTATCAATTTTTATATTACGTCACAAGTATGACGCAGCTACGACGGAAGACCTAATCGTTGCTTGCAACGAGCTCGTCTCTAGTTTTCATTTATTATTTTAGCGAAATTGTATGTAGTAACAACCAGGTTTTTATAATCACGATTTTCATCAATGACGTTATGCAAAGTAAATAATAATACTTGTAACTCATTTAGATTACCTTATTATTTGTTGAAACAAATCCACATAATATTTTCAGGACCACCAGAATAATAAGCATGGTAATCTGAATCATTGTAACTGCAAAGATTTTTATTGGAGTTTACAATCCTTCAAATATTAATAACCAAAGAGAAATTGTCCAAGTGAAAAACATCGCTACTAATAGAATGAGACCAACTGCATCAGAAAATAATATATGGGCTTGATAGAAGATTCTTAAATATTTTTCTTTTTCAAAATTCCCTTTATAGCTTTAATAGGGTATATCCCTTTAACGTGAAAGGTGTTTTACGCTTTTAAACCTGTACAACTTAAACCAGTGCTCTACAAATACGGCATAATAGACACAGTTTAAACATCTCTTATTACATCAGCATTTTTTGAATGCAAGAGAACACATTGTCACATTCTGCTTCTTTTAAAAAATCAACAACAACAAAGAATTCTACAACTAGTTGTAAAAAAAAAGTTATCAAATTGAATACTTGTATTTGAAAACAAAAAGTTCTTACGAGCACGATACTGCATATAGATTTTTTTTTGTTTTGTAAACAAAGTTCGATTTTTGCTATTGTTTATATTTGTACGAGTATATTTTCATGTATATATCTATTGTATTTTCGTAATTTTCATATAAATGTTGCTTTTTGCGTTGATAACTTTATCTATAAACACAAGAAACCATGGGCCCGTTTCTCAAAACTTTCTTAGGATTAAGATCTATTCAAAACAGAAATGTGTGATAAAATATCATCACAGCCGTTTTACTGTCATATCTATGTCAATGCTGACATATTCTTAAGACAACAAAATATGCCTTAAGTCTAACATAAACATGTTGAGAGCCTATATTTTGGTTTATCACCGAGGGATAGTATCATCAGCGTGTGACTTTGCACATCATTTTATATTTATACGCCGTTGGTGTAAAGTAGACAATATCTTTAGAATTGTGTTTATAATCAAAATGAACATGATCTGTAACATCCATGGATTATTATTTTTATTTTAAGACATAAATCGGGCAAAGTGCTAAAATGGTGCCTTTAAAAACAGTGTTGTTAACTGGCATTGTATACTATGCAAGAAACCGATAAGGTTTAATTCGCGTGCATATTGAAGGTGATCGTGTATGTGTTTTTTTTTTGTTTTTTTGTTTTTTTTGAGAATTTATATATTGACAGGGCATCACAGAAACATGAAGTTTTTACATATTTTTTTTATTAGATAATGAAGGCCAAGTGATTATAAACTGCGATATGCCGAAATAAGAGGTTAAGGGCACTCGAAAAAGACTTTGATAAAATTCAAGACCAAAATTTTTGCCGGATGAACAACATTTAAAAAGAATTATATTTGACTTTATAGAGTAGTTTTCATTGGTGTTAAAGAACAAATTGAACCCTTGGAGAGAAGTATCTAATAATGTACATGTATTTGGAGATAATGTGATTTTTTTAACCACGTTCGAGTTGAACACTTTAGTGCACCCCCTGCCCCCCCCCCCCCCACCCCATGCTTCCTTTTTATGTTCTCTCTCTTCTTCTTAAGAGCATTTTCAAAAGTTACATTCTGCATTGAAACTAATTTTCAACCGCGTCAGTTAAATCGAACACCACACATCGTAGTTATTTTCATATGGGTGTTTCTGACCGCACGGACTTTCAGGTCGTTACATGTTTTGTGGTCACAACCCATCACTGCAAATGTTTTCGGATAGTTTTCTTTATCGTTGCTAAGTATGTAAAAAAAATCCAGAGGTTCTGGAATAAATGAGATTTACCGGAGAATTCATTTCATGTAAAATTTCAAACGGAAGTATGAGTGTTAGGATAATATTCTTAAAATGTGTAAATACTGGTCGTTTTTCATACCATTCCCTACTTTGATTTATGTTAACACATGAACATCTATTTCAATAGTAAATGAAGTAGATATTTGTAGGAATGCAATATACTTTATAAAAATGCCTGTTTTGCCTTAAGTTGTTTGTATAATTTTGTTAATATGTAGTAATTTGTTAAATGTTTTAATCACCAAACAATATCTCTACTTAAAAAGAAGACATTTTGCTAAAAAACTACAAAATATCTGCAACAAATTAAGTGCTTACACCTTTGGTATATCAATACGTGTAGGCAAGCTTCATTTACAATGTCCATTATTCCATTTAAACAGACAACAACGTTTTTATCATTTATTTTCTAGTTGTAAAGATAAAAATTCTTGTTTGTAAAATTGTAAAATTGAACAAATTAAAAAGTACATATCAGCAAGCAAAGAACGTTTTGTCAACGCAGTCAACGCGTAGAGCACGTCGAATACGCAAGGTAAAATCTCTTACCACACCATGAGCGCTTGGCATATACTCATTGCGAGCAGAGTCTATCGCCATGCAGATCTCTGTGGAAATGCAGTTACCCGCCGCGGGAGCTCCGTAAAAACGCAGTGGTCTCCGTCATGTTACTTTTAACAATCAAATTTTGCTCAATCATTCAAAATGCACAACTACTGTTGTTTCATTAATTTTCGTGGGTATCCATTTTCGTGGATTTTCTGAAAACCAAAGTTTCAAAGACACGTAACTTCCTGGCCAATGATCCCGTCAATACATAATGTTAGTTGAAATTGAACTTCAATGAACATTAAATTTCGTTGATCAACTTAACAACGAGATCCACGAAAATTGGTATTCAACGAATATTGATGAAACCACAGTATTCCATTTCATACATAGGGATTAAGAAAAAATAATTTTGATCTCAAATGTTTAAGTCACATTACACAAAACTTTAAATCGTCAGAAAGTGATAAGAGATTACTTGTCATACAATAAACATAATGAAATTACAAACCGAATATTGTAACGATTCTCTAAACAAAAACAGTAATTTGAAACATTATAGATAAGCATATCAAACAAATGGCACAAAACACATTCATTTGAAATTCGCAGACAAAATGTTCCAAGGAAGAAACCTCATTTATATTAGTCATAATTATATAACGCTGTCAAGAGCTAATCTGAGCACCTGCTCATTCATACACGTTTGTAAGTCAGCTTCCAATGTCTTTAAACAAATCAATCAAGGTAAAAAGTAATTTACACTGAAAGTACTCTTAAACTAAAGGCTGGTAACAAATAAACAAGGAATACACGTCTTCTGTTATAGTGCGTCTTTGTACATGTATCCTTTATCAAACAATTAAAATTCCTGCAGTATGTGTGACAGTTATTTGTGGTTTTAAAATCGTTGATATTCGGATAATGTCAAGGACAAAAGGATTCTAAAAATGTGTGCAAATTTATTCATGAGCGATTAGGGTATGTCTTACTTCTGTCATTATTTTTAAGGAATGCGCTAGATAAAGTTTGGCTTTGCTTCAATGAAGGCGACCAATCCGTTTAATAAAGGATAAGTCTTTCATATTGATACCAGATAACATATTTAATTATAGACCTGGATTCTTTATACCGGCGTTTAAAACATAGTGATATTCATCTAACAAACCGGATGACCCGGAAAAAATGCATGATGTAATTGTTATTTTTTGGGGAGAAGGGGGGATATAAAACACACGAACAAATCTCGGGCATTTGTGTAAAACAAAAAAGAAGAAATCTGAGGTATTAGATGTAATCTTTATAAACATGAACAAGTATGAAAACTCATTTAGTAAAAGTTTGAAATTAAATGTGTATGTTTATTTAACATTGATTTTAAAAGCTTCAATTTCAGTAGATTTGTTTGGAACGTTAGCTTATCAAATGAAAGTTGGCGTAACAGGTACATAAATGAATGTTAACGTAATTAAGTTTGCAGCAAAACAAGCAATTAAAACTCAAAGTTTTATTTTGAATCTTTATATGTCCTTTATTATGAATTTTCTGTTTTGTTCGTTTGTTTTTTGTTGTTGTTGGGTTTTTTTTAGGGAGGGGTGGGGGTAATATTACATTTATTCATAATATCGATCAACATATCTAAGATAAAGTCAGATTGATGTATTAAAAACTCATTGATTTTAAGCTGTTGGACTGGAAAGGTGCTCTCCTTAGCCCACGATTAACCATAAACACACTGTTAAAGCTGACCAATTGATTTCTGTAAGAGCCATTTTTCGCAGGCGAGGAAATATCGGAGATCCTCGTAAACGCGAATGTATCTCACTGCAACCAGCCCTAGTCGGTTATATAAACAATGGGGACTATATAAGACTTACTCGCGAAGATTTAAAGAGTTAAATCGACCAAGTTATTATGACACAAATCAATATCTTATGCTGAAAGTTTACATAAGTTTTGTTGGTTGGTTGCGTAGAGTGCATTAAAAAAAAACCTTTCTTAAACACAGATAATTGGAATACTACGGGTATTCCCTTTTGGGAATTTTTTTAAAAATGTGTTTGTTAAAATGATATGATGGGTGAATCATGCAGCCATTATTTTCAATAAATACGATTGTTAGGAATACACGCGCGCAGAACTTATAGACGTTTACGTAAATATAGTTGTACATACCAAAAATAACATTCTAAAAAGATACGTCGTAATTGTGATACATATATGTTAAATAGAACACAAATTAAGGAGACAGTTGTTCGAAAATACTAATCTTATATACGATAACAGGTTTTACAAGTAAAAAAAAAACATGCAACTCGGACGTATGACAAAATAAGGCATGATACACATGTAATTAGATCACTTAGTCATTTCATTCATATCTTTAGGAATTTTATGCTGTGATTTTAATTGCTATTTTAATGATATGCTATGAAATGTTTGTTGAGTGTTATGAGAATCATATGCTTTTCTGTAAGAAATAGAAATACTGTGTTTTGAGATTTAAACAAAACGGCCTCTGCAAAAAAAAAAGAAAAAAGAATTCCAACAATTTCAAAGTAAAAAATCACTGATCTCCAATGTAAACGTTTGTTCTCTGAAAAACAAAGACTAAAACATCAAGTTGAATTTATGTTGTAAGCTATACTATTGTATGCTATGACTTATGAGAACGTGATGATATGCTACGAGATTATGTGATATGGGATTAGCTTTCATTGCTGTAGTATGAGATTATATTGCTATGGTGGTGAATATTGTAAAAGTCATGCTTGAATTGACTGTAGTCCTTATTACGAGAATATGAACCATTCATTAGAGTAAAAAATCAACTAGAAGATCATTATTGCAAATATAAGTAGGACCAAGAACATTAAATACATGTAAGTTTTGTACACTATCTTTGTAATATAAAAGACACATTTTATAAATACGAGAAAAACATGTCAAAAGATCCTTCAATTAGTCGCTATTTTGGTACGTTATGTCGTTTGTAAGGAAAACGTCGTCGTATGTAGCTACGAGATAATACATGTATACATAACACATGTATGTCATGTCATAACCACTCATGATGTTTTCAAACTTATAATGTCGTAATTTTAACGTACCATTATGTTCTTGCGACTTTTATCCCATTTTAGCGACCAATTATCGTAAACATTCGTTTGTGTATCTTATTTAATGACTTAATTTAACGTCGTGAAGACTTTGAAAATGATAATATTAATGGACAGAAAGTATAGTATGTTTTATTGGCGTACATGTAATATCAAAAAATGTTAGTGATAAAAAAGGCAATAAACGTAATATTCGCATTTTCACAAACAAATTATTTACAAAAGGAAACAGACTTGTATTTTAATTTCAATAATACATAACTTACACATAAAAGTAAATAATTTTATCAGTGAAAACACATAACAAAAGTTACAATAAACATGTACATCTTTTAACACTGAGAAAAAAAACGAATCTGAATAATTCGCACTTTTTACATTGTATCTACATGCTTCACACTAGCTTTTCATTATTCAGTTACATGTACCCTATTAAAATAATCTGAATTTAAAAAAATGCTAAAAAGGTCAAAATCTATCTAGTATAAGAAAAAGAGGCCTATAAATTACTGATAAAGTACGGAAAAACGATACACTAAATATATTTCTTCTTTTGTCATAATGGACCTTGCACCTTAAAACACTCTAAAAATTAGTCACTAGATCTTGATCTTTTGTCAAAATATTCAACTATTTTTATAAAATTACGTCCTGGCATATTCATAAGCTATTGTTAGCTGACAACGCATACAAGTCGAGATCATACAATTTGAACCAAATAAAAAAACTTATGGGGGCATAATACATTTACTAGATTGTTTAAATATGATAAACTTGATTTATTGAGTGAGTGAATATAATAAACTTGATGAATTATGTCAACAGTTTAATGAAGCTTAATTCAATTATTGTCAATTTCAATTCAAATATATTTTCACGAAGCATTCTAAATAACCCTAAGATGGTGTATGAATTTCGAGAAATGTGCTGCTTTTGTTGTTTGAAAAATATATCACTTTTTTATTAATAGCCGATCTTCATGACTGAATGAGTCCCTCAACGCAATCAACGGGGTTTTCGCCATACTATATGGTATTTGGTAAACAAATGTCCTCATCGTTAGATATCGCGTTGTTGCCAAATGAAGAATTACAAAAAGCACCTGATGCATATGTAAAATAATTAATCCATAAAGTAAAGATTAGTGAAGAACAAAAACAAAATGTAAAAGATGTACAAAAAATAAATAAACAACGGTATGATAAAAAAAACCCAAAGGTACCACAATTTCAGATACGGGATCAAGTACTACTCATGAAACGTACCCCAGGAAGGGTCCTTATTATATAATTAAGGTTAACCCAAATCATTTCTTTAGGTTGCGCCGATGTGATAATCACATTGAATTAAAATCGTCGGTTCATGCGAATCGCTAAAGTTGTTGTATAAGGATCCGCGAAATTTCCGACCACCACCTGTTAATGATAACAATGGTGAGGTACAGAGCAATAATCAAAATGATGTAAATCGAGATGATTTAAATAAGCAAAACTGTCAAAATAATGCGAATGACAGAGCTAATCAAGATAAAGATAATAAAAAGCCAAATAGACAATGGCATGAAGTTGAAAAATTATTGAAATCGAAATACATGAATAATAAAAGACATTATTTAGTTAGATGGACCAAAACCCACTTGGGAACCGTCAAATAATGTATCACAGTTTTTAAAGCAATTATATCATTCGTCAGTAAAGCGAAGAAAAAGAAAACGGTATTGAAAAACGTATAAGGATTAAATGAGAGTGGGAACATAAAAGAAATGATATAAAGGTTAGCATAATTCAGCCTTCAAACGAAGAAAAAGTGCTACTGAATACAACAATTGATGATGCTATATATAATAATAAGGATGATGATAATGATCATTACAAATAACATAAAGAAAATGACGCACTTGTCAGATGATCATCCGAAAAAGAAATGTAAGTCAAAATTGATACAATAAAATCGAACACAAATATGTATAGTATATATGTAAGGTCATAAAAAAGAAATATGAACAAATGCATAAAAAGGGATATTGTTTATTAAGGTTGATTTCAATAAATTTGTGCTCGATCATTCTCATTCTTCATCGTGTGTTTCTTCTATCAGGGATCCCGCTTTCTTATCGTTCTATCTTCATTTTATTACATATTGCTGATCACTTTTTGATTGATTTATCTTTCTTATTTCTGCGAGAGACATACCTTTTGTAATGCAATATGAGCATCGACTCATTTTGATGTACGGTTACAGGACAGATTATAATGTAATTGAGTCCATTCTGAACACACCTCCCATAGGGATATGATAAATTCCGTAGTTTGATGTATGAAAAAAGTATTCATTGTTGAAATGTTTGCAATTATTTACTATTACATGAAATATGAAGTAAACCTAATATGAGAACAAATGCTATTAATGCATGAAATAAGGCACGTAATACATGTATAATACAAAATCACATTGATTTTTAAAGATATGAAGTGTTTACCTAATTTTCATATATATTCATACTATCGAGGAAATAACTAACAAAGAAGCATGTGTTGTTTATCAGTTAAGTTCAGTTATCAATCCTCCTTCATGGTTATTGCATGGCACGTGCTACCACCGACTCTTATTGATAACATCAATTCTGGGGTCAGTTCGTCCTAGACTAATGGTTAATTGGCAAGATTGTTTTCATAAACAAGCTAGCATAAGCGTCTTTACAAGTACATTAGTTAAGTAAACCACTAATCCAAAGATAACAGATTAAAACATATTGTAAAAAGAATTACTAGTATATTGTCTATCCTTTGTATTGACTTTTACAATCCTGATTACCTTTTCAATTACTACGGCTATGCTGATTCCTTTTCAGAAATTGTACAGTTGTATTCTAACGAGTTCTATTAATTAGTTGAGAGTATTTATAACATTCGGCTTACCATTTAATATTTCGGTCCAATTTATTGGAAACTATAGAAAATTAACTAATTTATCAAGATGTAAAGTAACAACATACTTCAAACTTCATTAGTTTTTTTTAACAATAATTTTTGTATTGTTCTAGCAGGTTTTGTTTTGATTTTTTTTTCATGTTTTCAAATCGATGCGACATACTGTGCTTTGGTTTCTGATGAATCCTGAATACGTTATTAATATTAATGTAACACACAAATCAAGGGTTAATAACATGTTAAATTAACTTAAATATAAAATGAATGAATACAGATTACATTATAGAATTGTTGGTACACAGAATTCTTTGTAACATTATAACATAATTATTATTTTTGTCTATAGTATCTTGTGGTTACTGTTGAAAGGCATACTGAGCTTCATGTACAATTAATGTATTTTGCCAATACGGTTACTTGCTGACAAACAAATAGTGAAACACTGAATGAATACTTTTTGTAAAACAATATTCATGTTGACGATGTGTTCGTTTCTACAAATGTGATATATCAGCGTTGGACTTTGATTTTTAAACGTTGAATCATAATTTGGTTACGACAAATCTAAAAATTGTATGTGGACATATGATAAATATCGGTTTTAGTTTATCATGTATTACTAAACACTAGTCTGAAGATTGGCGATTCTACCAAAACAAGAGATGTTTGTGAAACACTTATACCCCCCTCCCTTGGAAACATCCACAAAGAAAATGAACGTAAACAGCAAATATTTAGAATTTTTTAAGTCTAAGGGGCATAACTCTGTCGGAAATTGCTCTATCATACCAAATATCAAACTTGACCTAGATATTATTTAGATAAACCTGCATAATAAATTTCATATTAATATGTGCACCCTCTGCGAAGAAAATGGGCGGAAACTGCAAATAACTCGAATTTGTCTAAGTCCAAGGGCCATAACTCTATCGAAAATTGCTTGATTGTACCCAAAATCAAACTTGATCTAGATATTATTATGATAAACATGTTTACTAAATTTCATTTCAATATCTTCATCCTCTGCGAAACAAATGAGCGGAAACTGCAAATAACTCGATTTTTTCTACGTCCAAGGGCCATAACTCTGTAGAAAATTGCTCGATCGAACCCAATAACGAACTTGACCTAGATGTTATCATGATAAACCTGTGTACTAAATTTCATTTCAATATGTTTATCCTTTGCAAAGAAAATGAACGGAAACTGTTGGTGGGCCGACAGACCGACCGGCAGACCGCCAGACCGGCAGCCAGCAGCAAAGCAATATGCCCTCCCTTCTTCGAAGGGGGGGGGGCATAATAAATGGCATAAGCCAAAATGTTGTCAATACATTACAATAGTGTGGCCCTCATTATTCAAGTATTTTATTGTGTGTTGTAATCCTGTATTATTAATTTTTGTGTGTGTTACGATATTATAAATATGTTTTTGCACGATTTTATATCTTTTTTTCTTGTGTAGATATGTATGTACGAGCCACCTGAATCACAGCGAAGATCCGAATAAAGTTCAAAATTATATTGAATGTTTTTAAATCTTGAGGACAAGATTTTTCGTTAGTGGAGGGAATTTATCATAACGGAAATTCTATAGAAATTGGTTAAAGAACATGCGTTAGATAGATAGCGTATGTTTATTTATTGTCATGGAGAAATATGTTATTAAATCCAGTGATGAGCCTGTTGACGCCGGGTCAGAAATCTACATAAAGTGCTGCTACTGACCATGGTGCGTCAGATCGTTAGTATGCACTTGATAGCTGTTAACTATTAGGAGGAGAATGTTGAAGCGCAGTGTCCGTGCGTATTAAGTGGATGTGCGGGAAACACAGCTCTCCATTAGTCATCTGGAAGCTGTCATTCTGCCTCCTCTTTTATACAGGTAAGATAAATTTTAACGCTTGCGCGCATTCTCAAAAGTAAAGTTAATAGATTCACAGGGTTCAACTAATATTCTATTTTCAGAGATTTTTGTAATAAATATTAATGTTGATAAATTTCATAGTAATCAATATTGATATTTATTGTTGAAATGTCATACTAAATTAATAAAAGAGTAATCATCTGGAAGCTGTCTTTCTGCCTCCTCTTTTATACAGACTGGGACACGGGCTACTCCCCAGGTAGAGGAGGAAACATTCCGGAAACACCTTGGCTAGGGAACCCGCCAGGTGTGGCCATGTTGGAACAAAGATATCGAGGATCTAAATAAATTAAATATCGTAACACTCCATATAACCCCTAATGGACTTTTATGAAATAGTACTGGAGGTGTTATGATATACAGATCAATTTAGACCCCGGGGGAGCATTTACCTGGCTGCAATAGTTGAATGCTTGGGTAGGAGGACTTTTATAGAAAGGGTCTTGCTAGATAGTATGTAACACCAAACGCAGTCTGATATGTAAAGCTTGATATACTTATATATATTTTTAGAAACAAATAATTTTACTATATATTTTCCTGATTCTTGATTGAAGTTTCTATATGGCAGTGTGTGGCACATATGTGTTAAGGGCTTTGAAAAACCATTCACCATGGAATTTCAAAATGCGGATGGTTACTGAAGATTCAAATTCGTGCGGGTTATCACTCTTATCAAAGGAACACTACAACTTTTTTTTTTTAATTAAGGTGGCTATGTTGTCAACAAATTAATAAAATACTTTATTTTCAAAATGTTAACAATTCGGTTGTAGCTGGCTGGGTGCTCAAAATATCAACCGAATTAACTTTACAATACTGTTAATTCATGCACATATGTATGCATCATCAAGGTTTTAACTGATGCAACCTTCATGCGTTTTAGTTGTATTTATTGTCTGTGTCTATCAAGATAAGTCTGTGTTTTTTTATTAGTAATTATTTGTACATACCTATTGACTCAATCAATCTACGGTAAATTCCTTTTTAATTAATGTTTTCGTAAAAAATACTGCAGAAGATAAAGATCATTAGGAATATGTCAGGATTTGTACATAAAGAAAATCTTATATTTAAACATTTGAGTTTTTGAGAAAACATAAATTCCTGCGTATAATTGAACACGTATTTGTGACCCCAACTCATCTTAATATATCATGATTTTGTCAAACTTGATTCTATATTATCTACTTGCTTTCACTTAGTTACCACTTTTCTAGGCAAGTGCTTTTTAGGAGATTGTGAACGATTTTACTCTTTATAATCATATGTAAAAATCTCCCAACATACTACCAGGAATCATGATTTAAGGTAGTCCTATACTCGGCACTAAATGGGCTCAATCATTAAAAGCTTAGCTTTAAATGATAAATATACATTTTAGCAATACATATACAAAAGAAAATATTTAAGAAATGAACTCAATGTTTACTTTTAAAAATGATATAAATCTGTTCAAAATTCAAACGTAACGTCAAGTGAATTAGTACGTTGGTGCATTGTGACGTGTCTTGTGACGTGCAAACCAGGTTATACAAATTTAACTAAATTTTTCTATCCAATCAAATGCCGCGTTATAACCATAATTAAATTATATATGTTTACATGCTAGTTTGTTTGTTATCACTTCTCAGACGGGTGTACCCCCTTGCGAAAATTATTGACAATTATGAAATTTGCCAGACGTCCGTTTTTCCTAAAAATAATTGCCAATTTTGGGAAAATTAGAACTGAACATACAAAATAGAGTATAAATATTTATTTAAGCAATATCTCATCAATAATTTTGCTCAAATTTGTGTGTATAATTATGCTTTATGGACCTGATGTATCAAAATAGAATACAAAAAATGCAATGCTAGTATCGCGTTTGGTAATTTTTTACTATATTATGGACTCAAACTTAAATTCATGGTGTTTATTCTATAGATTGACATCTTAGAAAAAAGATTTGGTAACATAAATTATATGTTGACGAATTACTTTTCACGCTATAAGCTCTAAACCAAGTAGACCCTGACGAAAAAATCCGTAAAAATCACATTTTGCTACAGTTTTCTGCCTAGATCTGTCAACAATGTTAGATATCATTTAAACATTAATTAATTGACGATTGATTAAATTCGAAATAGCTTCTGTCTCTAATTTAAACCTGTTTTAGTAAAAGAAAAAGAAAAATTCGGGGGGGGGGGTCAAAACAAAGAAGATATAAGCATACCTGAGATCCTGGTGAATTAAAAACTTCGTTTTTCATTTTACTTTAACAGAATCGTCAACATTAATCATTTCTATCTCTCATAGAATACATATATTACCGTTCTAATATTGCTTATTATTGCCATTGTTTACAACAGCGATGCAGAGCAAAATCAATACCGGGTATCTAAAACGCTTTGTAAAAGTCGAACCAATATTGTAAAATCCGTATTATGACGTAGTGCGATACTCGGACTACTTTAAACAAACTTGAATTTTTCCTACTTGAGGATGCTTTCACACAAGATTTAGATTATCTAGCCAAAAAGTTTTTTGAGAATATAATTAAAAATTGTCAACAAATTTTCATTTTTTTTTAAATAACCTCCCCTTTTAAGAGGATGTAGCCCTTCAGTTTGACAAACTTGAACTATCTTCACCAAAATAAGCTCTGCGCTAAGTTTGTTGGGATTCGCACCGTGGTTCTGGAGAGGAAGTAAGACATATAGAAACTTTTTTTAAAGCGCTACGTCTTTTAAGCCAATGTACATAATTTCGTTAAACATTATGTGTATTCAGGACAACATCTGAATGTACATGATACCATGATTTTTTGTTGCAATATTATTATTAATATTTTGGGTGGGGCTTTCAAAGGAAGGAGGGGGGGGGGGGGGTATTGACCCATTAGAACTTGGATTTGTATGTAATGCAACTAAAAAAATTAAGTTTCTCAGCATATCTCATCTTAAATCTTAGACTTGCTGGGGTCTTCATGTTTTATGATTAAACTGTTCTCATATGATATCATACATTTACATGTATGTTCGACGGCATTTAATAATGGTAGAGAGCAGAAATTCAAATTAATGTTTGATACCAATGAAATTTGCAACAAATAAAACCATTATAATGTATAGACTTCATCGAAAATACTTAAATCGATGCAGACAATTTCACGAAATTTTGTTAGTAATCAGAATATTCTGTGCAACTATGCATACTGTAGATTTCTAATTAAAAGGAATTAATATCCACGCAGAATCGCCAAAAAACACAGCTTGCTTTTTTGACTAAATGAAATTCTGATGAAAACCCAGCATTTGCATTTTTATGTCATCGCAATCTGATGGAAAACGTGTTACTGTAATAGCTGAATTAATCACTCTTGTAAAGTTTGGAATCTACAGTAATACTAGGTTTGTTTCCGTGAAATAAAACCCTTTTTAACTTCAAAAAATGTTTTTGTTAATTATAAAGCATATACATGTTTGTGCATAATTACTGAAATTTTTTAACTGCTTTTTTTTAATTGAGTTTAATCCGTTTGTTAAATGATTTTCTGTATCTAGTTCGCATCCTGTCTTTTATTATATGTAGCATTGTTTGAAGAATATATGGGAGCACGGATGTGTAAACCTTGAAAATGCAAGTGAAAATGCAAGTACTTTGAAAATGCAAGTGAAAATAACAGTCATAGCACTTTATAGTGTAGTACACATACGGCATTTCCAACGGTCTTGCAGAAGGAAGTGTTTATATATTTTTTTTAATTCAGATTAACAAATAAGCATTCAATACTTTAGATTATACAAGGATTATTTCCGATGTCATGAATAAACATGAACTTCCTAGATATATGAAAAGTAAAATAAATGAGTGTATAATGCTCCTATTCAACATTATAATGTTTTTTGGTGTGAGAGGTGAAAAGGGACCATGTGAAAGGTAAATATTTTTGCACGTTTTGATTACAATCAAAGAAACTATCAATATGTCATTTTATTCTTGTTCCATTTTTAGTTTCTATAATGGATGCTGTCCATACACACAATGGAGCTCGAAAGAGGACAAATGTGTCGGTCTGTTTAAAGCTTTTTTTTTCTTTTCTTTTTTTTAAATTTTATTACATGAGTACTGCTACTTAAATATAACTGCATTTGTGGTTTTAACACAAACTTACACACATGACTGTATAATCGGCCCTCATGGAACCATAAACTGTACCTTGCTTCTATCTCTGCTTACGCAGAATGTTTTTATAACATACGCGAGGTTGCTGTTTTGACACTATTTACTTGAACTGTAGCAAAAACATAATGCGGAAATACATGTAATTTTGATAAATTTCCTTCACTAATACTGTGTTATCCTTTGTTATCTATCGATCTTTTTTATGAGCTGTTATATGATGTTTCTGACATTTATTTTTTCTTGCACTAATTGTATAGTTTGTAAGGAGGAAACAAAAAAGAAAGTATTTTTCTTAATTCTTTTTTAATGAATCCATTATACAAATCTTTTTTTTTTAATATTTCTTATATTAACTATAAACTAGAACTTGTGTAAATAACAAATGGTTAAAAAAAAGTAAAAAGTTCTGCTATTGTAGTTTTTTGCAGAAAAAAACCTAATTTGGCGTTTTTAAGATAGAAAAAAAAGTTAATGTTGAAATACTGGTATTTATGGGTTTTTCTTTCTTTTTTTTTTTTTTTTTTTTTTTTTTTAAATTGGTTAACAATGATATCAGCTGTTTGATACTTGAGCTAACTAATCAAATCTAGGCAATTATTAGCAAAGCTGAACTATCCTCACAACATTGCAGAGAGCTTTTTGCTTAAAATAACTCATAAACATAGGTTATGATTTCCGGACATGTTTTATAAGTATTAAAAGATACAAGTACTGCATATCACAAAAACTTATGTATTTATAAATAAATTAAATAAATTCAATGTAACAGGGAAATATTTTTTAAACCCGCTACATGTGGCAAATTATTTTAATGTCAAATGTCTGGAAAATGTCCATCATTTTAATAATTTTATTTACATATTAATTATATTGTACCAGCGAAAACAGCTGTTTATTCTATTAATAATATAGAAACTATATTTTTTAAATGAATCTTATATTTAAGCATCTTTATTGCTCATAATCACAATTTTCTTGATTTTTTTCCAATCCCAGTTTTTTATGTTGTATTCACGTAATTATTATCAAAACATTTCAGAAATGTACAAGCTTTTGCTTTCACTGTAACATTTGTTTTTCAAAGTGATTCCCATTTGAACTTATTACTTTTTTACTCCCTTTAACCTGTGATTAACAGTACCGTCGAAAGGGGAACACACCATTCGACTTTGTTCATCTGTTGTATTTCCCTGTTTTTCTCTCCGATTCTGTTCAATGAGGATTATGATCAATAACCACTACCATCATCAGAGTCTACGGAGAACAAATATTCTACCACGGGTTCTTCGATAATTGTTTTGCTTTTATGGTGAAACGGTGGCTGTTAATGGAACGATCGGCCGGTTGACCAACTTAACCTAAAGCAATTCACTCTTGAGTTCCCGTGAGAAAGCCTAAATAGGTAGTGTTCTGATAAAAGAAAATTAGGGCGAAATACCATTATTCGACACCAATTCGTTGGTTTATTAACAAAATGTTTTGCAACATATATAGTAGAACTACTCCACATTTGTTTTTATACTTAATAATTCTAGTATCATTCATTTTTGGAGCTGGTAAACTGCCAACCCTTTATTAATTAAATTTTAAAGATTGTCCGTCTGGCTATTATTGGATAAGCTGCAGTAAAACATGCCCCTATCCAAGATTTGGAGTAAAATGCTCTCTAACATGTGACTGTGAGGAACAATGGTGCGACTTCATGAATGGGTGCTTAAATGGTAAGTCTACATTTCTTAATAATTTGTGCTGGTTATATTAATATAATGATGCTAGGACGAATATGTAATCTGAATAATAAAATTGCTATTTTTCGTTATTTGTTTTAGATTCTCTATCATTTCAACATGACAAATCTGATCTCCCCTCTAAACCGGATATCACAACAAAAGAAATCACACGGTCATGTAAGCATTTTATCTTATCACTTTTCTGTTAAACAACACCTTAGCTCCTTTACCTTTAGTTATTTCTACGAACTTAATGAACCAATATTGACTAGAGTTAGCTTGTAAAAACTGTAGAATAAAAGTTTAATTAATGAGTTATGGTTATCTAAGTCACTAAGGTTACATGTACAATTTATTCGTCCGCCGTCTTCTGAAATGAAACAATTTAACTTCTCATTTAACACTTCTTAGAAAAGTCATTTTCCCCCGAAATTTGCATGGTGTATATTCTATGGAGTAAATCATGGTACTACTTCATGATTTTTTTAACACGTGGCCAACAAGAAAAACGCCTAACATCCGAAATGTTGACACAATTTCAAAATTCATCTATACATGTACCTTGGCATATATTAAAGAGAAGATGAATGAAATTTTATGTAACGACAAACTTGTTTACCCCTGTCTAGTACTTTATTTCTTTTTTTTTAAATATTCTGAAACTTAGAGAAATTTGAATGCAAATTTGTAAAGAAAATGCCCCGCATGAAAAAAATCTTCAAAATAACAGTGCATCAGGTTAAATATCTTCATACACCCTAAATCTAAATTTATAGCTGCTTAACTTTACATACATTACAATGCAAAAGTTTTTACGTAATGCATATTAATTCAGTAATACGCATTATTTACCTTCTACATTTATCTTCGATTACCACCATGTTGTTGTTACATGTACATGTACGCTCTTTGCTGCACAGCCACTAAAAGGCAGGAGCACTATGCATGCTTCATTGCATTCAAATATTTTACTCACTCGAATACGTCACATTGAACGAGGTAAGGACTGGTAAGGAATACACATTGAAACCGAAACAAAATAAACTGAAAGCCAAGCACGCTTATTTAAAAACAATATTGATAAATGTAAAAGGTTTCCATGTGTCGTGCTGTCGTGTAATCGCACATGCGCAACCATACACTTTAGCAGAGCGTGCACAAACAGCATCGACCTTAGAAAACTACATGTAATTTTTTTAATTATTATTTTGTTTTTCTTTGAAGAAAACAAAACGGAAACGTTTTTCTTTCTTAGATTAACTGTCGTGTTTTTTATACTCAGTATGCTGGGTTCATACAATACGAAGTGAACGCATTCACGTTGTATGAACAACACAAATGTTTGGTGAGCACGTGAAGTAAAACAACCCTATATGTGCAAGATAATCTTAGTATTAGTCTATTATACAGGTTACCGATGTTAATTTCCTTTATAAACATGTACCACTCACCGCTTTCTAAACGAGCAATCTTGCAAATTATAGTCAGTTACCTTACATTTTAATTATTTAAGAACTGTTAAATCCGAGGTTTTAAACCTCTTGCCTTTTGTTAAAGGGGCATGGTCACGATTTTGGTCAAATTCTATTCTTCTGCTTTTATTATTTACAATGCTTTAGTAATGCATTTCTAATGATCAAATGAAATTTGGGTACCAGTCTTAATCTTTTTTAAGCATAAATAAACAGTTCCTAACGATTAACACGTTTATTTGACTTATAAAACTGGAATTTTCACTACAACATTCAAAATGTAAACAAATGCTTCGATAACATACCGAAAAATTGTAAGCTCTGTTACACCCCTGCGAATGTTATTGTCATTTAAATTTTAAACCACGTGGTTTTATTTGACCCTTTCAGTTTCGCGCTAAAAATCGTGCCTCGTGTTTATAGTCTATTTTATAGAATCTAGGTACTTGTTAACAAATATAAATTCTAGACGTATATTGATTTTAAACTTTATCTTCATTAATTGGTGGATAAAATGTGTTCTAGAAATAAATGTGACAATACAAAAAATAGATTTTTTTCTGCTGTTGCAACAATTAACATGAGTAGTAGATATCCCCCTAGGAATTAATTTTCGATCCGCGCCTGACCTAGTAATAACATCAACAGTGAAAGAGACTATACTAATTTATGTAGAAAAATGTTCCTTGAAAATGGCTCGATATACAAGGTTCATTGCAAAACATTCACCCATTATTTTTGTAAAAACATAGTATTGCACACCACAAGCATCAAACATGGCTATGGTTTTATTGAGCAACCCAATGTTTATATTTTCAACAACTCTACACGTAGTTGAACACGAACGATAACTCTGTTCTGAATATCATCGTTAAATTTAAATAACTGCTAGATGGTGAAATAGAGACATACATCTTAATAGATTTTGATGTTTTAAAATAAATTAAAGTAGGATATGATATGAAAATTGACCAGTACTTACGTATTTTTAGAATATTATCCGAACACTTACACTTCCGCTCGACATTTCACAGGAACTGAACAAATCTCGGTGAAGTCTCGTGAACTTTCATTCGAGCACCTCTGGATTTATCACATACTTAGCAACGGTAAAGAAAACATTCCGAACACATCCGCAGGGGTGTGTTATTCGCTTGTAACTCAACAAATGACACTCAAATTGTTGTTGCCTATTAAAAATGCCTACTGAAGCATTTTAAACATTAAAATAGAAAAATAAAATTTGACCAAAATAATGTACATCCCCATTTAATATGTGTATAATTAAAAAAAACAGCATCCTGCCTAAAGCAGTTGCGGAAAACGGCAAACATCAATGAGAGATACTTCGCTAGGCGTGATAACTCGCCGTCTTCAACACGATAAGAAAATTCACATTCTTATGGTACTTTGTGATATGATGCAAGCAAGAGTGAATGTTGTTTTTGTGTTTGAGTCTCTCTACGATACAGGTTTGATGCATAGGGGCATTTTTATACTGGAATGTGGAGGAATTGTCGGGGAAATGACGGCCAATTACAGGCCACAATTTTTCATCTAATATTAAAATGTATTTCTCAGCATTTACCTTACACAGATTACTAGGTCAATACCAGGTAACACATCCCCGGATCATGACTGAAACTTTGGGCTTGCATTCTGAAAACATGCACTCCGCTCTTGTCACAATCAAATCCTAGTAATTGCTGTAAAACAGTAGTGTAAGTTGTTTTATGTTTAGTGAATTTATCCCGTACTGAACCACAGTGTTTTGATAGACTTTTTATTTGAATCCCGTATGGAGCTTCATATTTTTCAGTTTGGCATTGGTCAGCATGATAGACTCAACCTGGGTCATTCTACCCGCATTGTTAGGGCTTTATAAGGTTTGAATTTTGCAGTTCTGGACAGAGCGCACGATTTCCCCACACGGATCTGACCACGTGTGTGTATTTAATTTTGTAATTGCCTAGTAACTAAATCTCCAGACGGGGTAAGTTTGCTTTTATATATTTCATTTTCATTTTTTGTAACTCTTAAAGCTTATAAGTGCCACTTTATATTACTATAAATAGCGGACAAGAGTTGCCACGTGAATGTTACCTTAGCGTTGTATGTTTAACAGTGCCACGTGTGTGCCACGTATATATCGCAATATTTGTGCATTATAGGCTGTTTTGTTTATATACAGTACCCGCAGCGTTATTTTTTACAGTCCTATCCTATCGTGTCGTGTATCAATCCTATCGTATCGTGCGTGTATACTGTTCTATCGTGCGTCAATGCTATCCTATCGTGCGTGTATACTGTTCTATCGTGCGTTAATCCTATCAGGTTTATCGTTTATTTTCAACAATTCTTCCGTTTATCCTATCGTGTTAATCGTTTCGTGCCTTTTCATAAGGAAGTAAATTTATTACTAAGTTGCAACTCGTTCGGTGCGCCGTATACGAATATTTATCGAACAAAAATTGTAAAATCCTATCCAACATTCCGTCAGGATACTAATTATTTAATTTTTTAGATTAAAATTAACCAATATTATATGTAAATCATATCTATTAACATTAAAAATGAAAAACGAAGTTCTTAGGAACAAGGTAACATATTAACCTGTATATGGAATATATTAAATCGTACGCAGAGTGTATACCTGCGTAAACATTAACTTTTATGCAATATAATATTTTACAGAAACAAAACTATTTATGATATAATTTATATTTAATTAAAACCCGGGTTGTATTTTGAACCCGTTATTTTCCGTGTGATATTTTATTTCAGGCTGAAATGTTCTCGGCAATCAGCTAGGGTGTGTGGTAATGAAAACAATGTTAACAAATCGTACGCGGAACGTGTATCTGCGTAAATATTTATTTAACTTGTCTGTAATGATTCGTTTTTAATGCATCATGTTCTTATACAGAAAGAAATGTACTTATGATATATTTTATATTTACTTTATGCAAGAGTTGGATTTATATAATAAACCCGCTATTTTCCGAGTGATTTAATCTCGGGCTGATATATTCGCGGCGATCGGCTAGGGTGTTCGGTAATGAAAACAATTTTAACATTACAGAAAATTTATCGATCGTTAAAGCTTATAATTTTAGTTGGAAAAAAAATTAACTGGTCATTTTTATGCATTCTATATATGATGCAGCGATGATTAACAACTCGGCAATTGTTACTAAATAGAAATTCCACGTAAATCACATTCTGCCATTATCAGTTTGTTCGTAAATATCGTTTAAAGCGATCATACCTTTATCATGAACACCGTTTATCCTTTCCGATCGCGTATCAATCCTATCATATCGTGCGTGTATACTGTTCTATCGTGCGTTAATCCTATCCTTTCGTGCGTGTATACTGTTCTATCGTGCGTTAATGCTATCCTATCGTGCGTGAATCCTATCCTATCGTTTATCTTGTAAAAAATAACGTTGCGGGCACTGTATGTAGTATATAGTGTAGTTTAACTACATGTGCCGTTCGCTACGGTGTAAACATATATCTAAGTATCGAGAGTTCACTCTGTTTAAATGTACTATACGGAGACCGGTTAGGGTCATTAATACATTGTACTTATGTAAGCATTATAATTAAAGGTCCCGGGGTTAGTCACATTCTATGCATGGACGAGGCTCTGTGTATTGGCCTGAGAGGTGATGGTGACTGACGGCCTATGGTGGACGACCGGAAGATGATTCAGAGTAGCATGGTGATGGGTGGAGACAGGAGAATTAGAGCCTAAGGACCGCCTCGCGTCGTATCTTGCCGACTCTTTATTGTGTATCTGTAATTTTTTTATATAAATATCTTATTGTATATTATATTGTTGTTGTTACTGATCAGAGGCTCGGTCATGGTGACAGCTCTATACGCTTTATGAGCAGATCGCCACACGTAGACCCTGTTATTTTTACCAAGTACATGTTTCACATACACTTTTGTATCGTGTGAATGTCTGGGAAATTAGCTCGTAGTATGCAACTCAGCTTTCTACTGGTTGCTATTCCTGATGGAAAAGAGAAACAAATTCCTTTAAATCAAATTTATGTCTGTATTCTTTATGCATCGGGTGGAAAGTGAACAACATTTTAAACACAAGTTAACAAATTTCGATACACCCTGAAGTAAACTCGATTAGAGAAGGTATGATATTGTAGATGATCTTAAATTTTTTGGCATTATTAGTTTTTGGATAGGAGATGATACAACTCGTCAGTTTTCTAACGTAATTTTTAGGCCTAGATACAATAATGCCACGATTGCATACTAAAGATGGCACGTTCCGTCGCGATCACACTGTCCATCTAGATTATTAAATTGATCAATAACTTACGATCTCATAAGATCGTCCAGATTGAATTTCCAATTGAACCTCGATCTGCCTCCAACGCGACGCGAATCCCCAATCTTGAACGCCATTGTACGTGCAGATTAGTTTGTATACATTGCGATTACACCGGGCTTTGCTGCTATAGGGCACGTTAAAGAAGGCGACGCTTTTCACAAACAAGAATTTAAGAGCATCCCGTGATTAAGCTTGAATGTAATGCGCATGCGCCAAATTGTAAAATACGAAAAATTCAGACGATTTCCGGATTTTTAAAGGAATTTTCGTTGATTATTAATTAGCGAAGCCTGATTGAGAAAAATAAATTGGTAATCTCCAAGTACATAGAATATTAAAAATATATAAAACAAAAGACAGTACTCCTCCGATTTCTTGGTATCAAAGCCCAAAAATTTGAGTCTATTATTTTAATATAGTAGTATAGAAACTTGATTTTTAAACTATCAATTCTATAACAAACAATAACACAATTACCGGTGACGTATTCACTACATGTGGCAATTGTAAATGATGTATACATATACATGTACATACATGTATGATGTACCCGGCCGGGTACTGTGGAATCATTAAATTTCCTGGGGGCAAATTTTCGTGGATGGATAAAATTTAACAGGTTCGTGGGGACGTAATTTTGTATATTCTGATATATCTTCAAAAGGAAATATGATTTTATTACCCTAATTTATCAATTCGTTGAGGATGTAATTTCGTGGATGAGAGGTACCCACGAATTTCACAAAAATTGAGCCGCCACGAAATCTAATGATTTCACAGTAATTGACATATCTACCCTAACGCTTATAAATATATTTAAATGATTAACTCTCATTATAAAATAACTACTGGTTCTGTGATTAATTAGCCTCTATGTTTTACTCTTACATGCATGTATCTTTAATTTGTAGACGTTATGGTTTTTAAACCCAGGCTGAGGGAATGATATTTTAAGAATTTCAAATGTAAACTAGAACTTCTTTTGTCTTCAACAAAAAGTAAGGGCTTTTCGACATTCCCTTTCCCTTTTTTGATTGTAAATGTTAGGTAAAATCGGATCTATTTTTTATTTCAAAATTCTTCACCGCCTTGGTATTTATATAATCAGTTGCCTATTAGAAAAATAACCTTATAATTAATGCAATCTCAAAAAAAGATAATTTAAGCACTTTAAAAGTAAATATACTTTTAATTTCTAAAAGAATATTTCCAAAAAATCATAAAAAAGTAAATATTCCTCTCTCAAATAGAACACGTGGTATGCCTAGAGTATTAATGTTCTACGTTCATTGAGCAAAGCGAGATAACTCTTTCTAAATCACTTTTTCAACTTTTAAAAATTGCAATATTCACACCCTTAATACTCCTATAAGAAGTCAAAAAATGGCCTTACGGACCATAATTTTTAAATTGTACTCTTTACTCAAAACTTAAAACCAAAAAGATTTTAAAAAACGGATGAAAAATAAAAAAGATACAGCTAATGGGTTGTTTTTAGTTTTGACCCCTCTGGATCCCTTTTCTTTCAAAATTTTTATCTCAAAACATTTTCCGGTCTGCAAATTAGGTCCCTCAATATAAATATTAAATATGGAAATATTTACTTGAAAACTGTTTGAGAAAAAGTGGCAAGCGTGAATTCAGTTTAACATTAAAACACCCATAGACAATTTTTTTTTATCAACTTATAAAACCGGAAGTTCTCAATTGTTTCAAACGAAACTTTTCATATATGATAATTATGACAGTTTTAACATTTTCCAGTCCTCATTTAAAAAATTTGGTGGTTTTTTCAATTTTTATTTTTTTCATCCCCCCTTTTTTCATAGTTTGAAGTCTAATATCTCAAAAACAGCAAGAGATACAATTTTGTATATCATACTATGAAGTATCTGACAGAGTTGGGGTCAATTACTTTGAAAAGTAATTAATAACATTCAAATACATTGGCAATTTTATCAATTACTTGCAATTACAAGTACATTAATTTTTTAAAATGTAATTAATTACTCTCAATTACTTTGATAAATGTAATTAATTATTACATTTCAAATACTTTAGTTTTTTTTTTAAATCTTGAGAACATAAACATATATTAACAGCATTAAGATATACAGAGCTTTAATTATGTACGGTTATGTTTTTAAAGGTTGTATAATTCAGTTCAGATCAGATTTCTAGAAAATTTATAGAAAAATTTTCTTTAACATTAAATAGTACAATTTTCGGCGGTACAGCATATCAGTATATAAATAATAAGTGCTATAATTCCCAAGAATGAGATATTTTGACTCCCTTTAGTCTAAAATCAATGGGGGGTTTTGGTATTAGAGGAGTTCACACCTCCACAAAATAAGATCTTTACCTATTGCCGTGGGCAGTGTGTTATGTTGTATAAACATATGAAACATTATGGGACATTTAATTATTGTATAAACAAAAGTCCATGCCAAACATGTATAAATTCTATTTATCATTATAAGACACCTTTTTTTATATTTTAAACTTGGGAAAAAAGTAATTGAGATGTAATTGAAAAGTAATTAAAAAAACACATTATTTTTGGAATGTATTTAAATACATTCAATTACTTGTAATTGAAGACAGACTCAATTACAAATTACTTTCAATTACTTTGAAAAATGTAATTAATTACACCCAATTACAAATACTTTTTTCAATTACCCCATCCCTGGTATCTAAATCCAAACTTTCTTTGTTTATAATCAAAAATTAAAATAGATACAAAGGTCCTTTTAATATTTTGTTTTTTGCATGTGTAAACTGGAAGTATATAGACCGGAAGTCCAAAAAGGGACATACGGGAGAACTAAACAATTGCTAAAAGAATCTAACATTAAATTTTTATTTTTCTGTTCCGTTTTCAAAAAATTCATGACGAAACTTGGTCGAGAAGAATAATAATAATGAAACAGAACGAAAACAATAGGTCTTTTCGACCGAAAGTCGAGAAGCCCTAATAAACTTTGATTCACTGGACTTGTCCTATACACGTACATACTAAGATTTCAACACCTATAGAAACTTTGACGTGCACCTTGGCACACGACACACTCGTTGTGTATATCTTGTATATTCAGTGTTAGATCCAGGGGCTTTCTCAAGTTGGACAAGCAATAAACTTTAATTATATATACACAAACGAATAATATCATGTCTAGACAAACAAAGCAGCAATATCCCGCCCGATTTAACAAAGGCCTTTGGGAGTTTATTTTTTATAAATCTTAAACATGTATCTAGCAGATCTAGAATTAGACCACAATATAATTAAAATAAAATATAAAAGAATTTAAACTGATTTTTAAATTAAATCATGTATACCTATCTTGAACTGATTATCAAATTAAATCATATATTATTCGTTCATTTTTTATTTTGGTTAATAATTTGATAAAAAGAAAAAAAAGAAACCTTTTGTCGTACTTAGTTTGTGTGAATGCGTCTCTTTTACGAAAACAAATTCTAAACAAAAATGAATTGATGCAGATTTGAATTACTTAATTTTGAATCTGGTTCGATGAAAATTATGGATTTAACATCATTTGCCGACAGTCATACAATTGATTATTTTCTACTATAGTAAGTATCATTTAGTAAAATATTAAATATTAATTACTTAATTACAAATCATGGTCCCCTGGGGTAGAGTGGGGCCACAATGGGGGATGGATTTTCACATAAGAATGTATAGTAAAAAAATTAAATTCTTCTCCTGAAAAACGTTTTGGCCAGAAAAGCTTAAACTTGTGTGGAGGCATCCTCAGATAGTATAGATTCAAGTTAAATCAAATTCATGGTCCCCGGGGGTAGGTTGGGGCCACAAAGGAGGGAGGGATCAAGTTTTACAAAGGAATATATAGAGAAAATCTTTAAAAATTACTTCTTCTCAAAAACGATATGCCAGAAAAGTTTTAACTTGTGCGGCAGCATCCTCAGACAGTGTCGATTTAAATTTGTTCAAATCATGGTCCCCGTGGGTAGGGCGGGGCAACAATGGGGGGGGGGGGTAAAATTTTGAAATAGGAATATTATAAAATTAGAGAAAAACTTTGATAATTTTCTTCTCGAAAACTAATAGGCCAGAAAAGCTTAAACTTGTGCGGAAGCATCCTTAGAGAAAACCTTTAAAACTATTCTTCTAAAAAACTTTTAGGCCAGAAAAGCTCAGCTTTAAGTGGAGGCATACTCAGATAGTGAACATTCAAGTTTTTCAAATCATGGTCGCCGGGGGTAGGGTGGGGTTACAATGGGGGATCAAGTTTTACAGTGGAGAATAGAGAGAAAATCGTTATGAATCTTTTTCTCAAAAAGTATTAGGCCAGATAAGCTCAAATTACAGTGGAAGTATTATCTGACAGTGTAGATTTAAATTTGTTAAAATCATGGTCCCCATTGGTTGGGCAGGGCCACAATGGCGGTGAATATTTGCATAGGAATAGATAGAGAAACTATTTAAAAACATTCTTGGAAAATTTCCAGTCCAAAAAGCAGTAAATTGTGTGAAAGCACGAGTCGTACAGAATAAAATTTGCTCAAACCATGATTCCCTTGAGAACGGCAGGGCCTTTAAAAAAAAGAGGGGGGGGGGGGGGGTTGGGGGGAGGGGGGAGGAAGGGGATATATAGGAATAGAGAAAAATCTTTTTACAGGTAAAACAATAAAAGGGGCTTGATATTTACCAAATTAATATGTAGATAAAAATCGGCAGATTAAAAAAAAAATAAGCAAGATCTACTGTACTTAGTTGTCAAGATATTTTGATTTTGATACTGTAGATTCCTAATTAAAAGTGAGGAAATAATATCCCCGTAAAATCGTGAGGAGCACCCCTCGCGGATTTTGAAATCTCGCTGTTAATTTATAAGAGTTGAAAACTATATAACATATAAGAATAAAAGTTCCACGTTCGCGATTTCATATTCCCACGCTTTGATACAAAACAACGAGATCGCGAAAATAAGTACTCGCGTAAAATAAGGAATCTACAGTACTGTAATGCTAATTTGATCAGAGTTAAGGCAATTATTGCTCAGATGAGGGATGTGGCCCCTGTGCCTCTTGTTAGTTTAGTTTAGGTCAGCGTTGCAGATGAGAGGGAGATGTTGTGACATGTTTTACGCTTGATATGAGAGAGTTTGTAAGTGCCAGGGTAATAAAGATCGCTGAGGTGAATGCCCCATGACTAGATGTAATAGAGATGGAGGATTTGGATCAACTCCAAATCGTAACGAGCAGACTGACATGCGACACCATTGAGAGAAACGACAGGACTTGAGTAATTCTCGGTTTCAAAGAATGCTCACATGCAAGTTATAATTATGCCTACATATTTACGAAGATGGTAAATTTTAAATAAAATAACAATAAAAAAGAAGATGTTTGTAAACATTTATATCACTTTATTTTAGGACGTAACTTCCGAAGAAACGACTTGGCCGTCCAGCACTCTGACCAGCCTGACGAAAGATGTTGTATCTAATGGCACAGGGTTTTTTTTTTAAATTTAGTACGCGTGTAAGAAACTTTTAAAACATAACGCAATGGCTGAAAAAAATTGTGGTATTTTTTTCTTTTCATTTAAAAACGAGAGAAATACTTTGAATATAAATAATTGATACAATATTTGATGTATTTCTTTAACTTTTAGATGATTAGTTGATTATCCTATACTGAGTGTTTCCGCCATTTTTATTTTGAAGGCCAGAATAAGTATCATTGTTACGCTATGGAGAAAATGTAGGGGACATACTTGCGCCATAGCCGATGTCGAGTCGCATCTTTACTTGACATTAGTGACTTTAAAGTAGAATAAAATTGTATATATATATATATATATATATATATATATATATATATATATATATATATATATATATATATATATATATATATATATATATATATACACAGTAATGATCAGACCCAACCTAACGGAAAGTAAACCCCAACTAAACCTACAAACATTATCAGTGGGATATTGATACATACAGCGGTTTAGACTCTTACAAAACCCAAAACGACGATTACGCTTACTTTGTACTGGCCATCGATATGTAACGGTTTTTCAAGTTACAAATAAAACTATCAGTTTATAATTCGTGAGTTCGCTTAGGTTTCCTTCCTAAGAATCAAGTAAGAATTAAATACAACACTTACGTTGTCGAATTCTTCTAAGCAAACGACGGTACGGAACATAAACAATGTATGCTAAGAAACCAAACCAAATCCGTTTACTTAAAATCAATCCGGATTGTATACTTGTATAAAAATTTTCCTCGGGCCTAAATAGGCTATATAATTAGAAATACAATCAAAGAATCAAGATACAAAATCGCTCTATAACCAATTAGCTGTAGACTATGGATTGAAACAAACAATTCTGTTTGTTACCACAGTAAACGACAGCAAACTATCAAATCACTATAGAAGTATAATACCCGGTCAGCTGGAAGTCACCAAGACACTTATTAAGTCACAAAGACACTATGAAGTCACCAAGACACAAGCTACAGAAACAGGGTTAAGAACTGAGTGGTCTAGCTAACAATTCTGTTGCTTTCCGACACAGCTCAAATCCCTGTTTTGTAGAACTCTAACTGAATAGTTTCACCAGAAGACCGGTTGAGTCATTCACAGATTGAAAAACTCTCAAGAATGATAGAGTGGCTGTATATATACCCTACAAGTTCTCACTTATTGGTCTAACCATGCATCATTTCAATTGGGTATACTGATTATCACTGATTGGTCAACAATGGAGGCATCTGATTGGTTAAACGCATGATACATTTCAATCCGTAAGTAAAATCATTATAATACCCACGCCTTCGAAAAAAAATTGCGTCCTCGCATTCCAAAATAGAAAAATAAGTGTCATTGAAAACATTTATTTAATACTGACATGAAAACAGTGATTGTTTAAAGGTGCCTCCTACTAAACATTCGTGATTTTTAGTAATAGTTAAAACTGTCCTCAGTGATTTCTTTCACTGTTGCATTGTCCTTGAAATACTCAACAATTGTTTTAGTCACATTGGTGTGCCTGGGGAAATCAGTCTGAACAGAAGCATCAGAAGTCGAAATTTGAAGTGGATTGACAGTAGACAGGTTTTCGTCATTCAAAAGCGGAGTGAAATCTTTAGTAATTTCCTCTTGTGTTTCGGACTTTCTGTTCAAATCACAAGATTTCCCCAAAGCAACCATAGGAAATATCGGCCCATGTCTCTTTCTACCCGGAAGTGCGGGCTTTTTATGGCGACGGACTATTCGACCTAGCTCCAGGTCTATTTGATTTGATGTATCCGCATTACTCGGTTTTTCAAGATCACCCAATGCATCGTTCTTTGCAGATTCCGACTTCTCTTTGTCAACCATTTGACTGACAGAATTTGGTTCATCAACTGCAATATCTATGTCAGGATCTTTATCCCCATCGATACTTACATACATGCCAGCTTCAGCACATCTAGACATGATGCCGTGATAGCGCCGAAAAGTCTTCGAGAGCGCCACGAGTGCTCCGCTGGCACGCTCGAGGAACGCAGCTAATGACTATCTATCCAATGGGATAGATCGATATAAATTGATTTTCTTCTATTGCTTAGTAAGTGTATAAAAAAAAATGCCTTGCCCATTATTCAGTGAGTTGTCCGGCAGAACACTCCAGCGGGTACTGGAACGGTATTTTTCCCCTCTGCTAAAGTACTTTCACTTTTTAGTTATTTTGAATAATTCGTACTTAGAATACTTCCTAAATTAAAGTCTATTTCTAAATTCTCTCAGTTCAGATCTCCTTATTTTTTTCTCAACTAGTTTTTAGTAAATAGAAATCATTTCTGAATTAATTATTTTGAATTTGAATAATGAATCAGAGAAAGAATATTTATTTTTGATTGTTCATTTTTCTTGAGTACTTAAATTTTTGAGAAAGTCATATTTTTGAGATTGTTATATTTTTTGATATTTTCTTATGCCCATAGTTTGAAATCTTATATTTTTGATATTTTGATTGGAATATTACCTCATACAGGTGTGTGTGGTTTTGATATATTTTGTGCCAAGTTAGACAACATGGTCGTTCCATTCTTTGTTGTTCATTCATAATCAATACTTAATTTGGTCAATTTCATTTCTAATTGGTGTTGTTCTCTCAAACCATAGCACATCCTAAATTGGGTTAGTGGGATGATTGAGTCTAGTATGCATGATAACCACTATACGAAGACAAATCTTTACATCGTACAATAGCTCGAGAAATCGTCCTTACTATATTTTGGTGCCGCGACCAGGATGTCCTTACAAGTATGGCCGAGAGACAACAAAAACTCAGAAAAAATGTACAGGGATGAGTTATTTGATGATCAGTCTCATTGTGCATTAGGAGGGAACGTCACAATAAATCCCCTGAAAATGTTGCACAGAATGAACTATTTGAACTTTCAGAAATAGAAATGCGTTTAAAAGACGTTATGAAATCTTGTAGAACAGAGACAAAACCTAAAACTTTTGAGTCGTGTTATTTTAGTATACCCTAGCCCAGCGACCTCAAGATACCGTAATTTTCAGAATCAAGGGGGTAAGATCATCATTTAAGGTTTGAATTTTCACCATCCAGATTCAGAGGTGTGATGAAGTGTTTGATAAAAATGTAAGGAACACTGGATAAGTATCTGATCCATTATTCTTGGTTACTTCTGGACGAGCAGATATAGCATTTAAAACTGTCTCCCTCGATTAGTGAGCACTGGATCAGTGTCTGATTCATCATTTGTAAATACAACTGGTATAGCAGGTTTATTCAGACATGAAAACCAGAACCCAATGTGAGGGAATACTAGATCTGCATATGATCCAACCTTTTTGAATGCTCCCTCTTACATTAGGAGGTCTGGTTATACAAATCCAAGGCAATTCACATTCCAAGACTCTAGACAAGAATTTCAAATTGCTGTTTCACTCAGAATTGCTTTGAAATTGCCAGTCAGTTAACACAGTTGACCAAAAAATAAGTGCAATTTAAACTAAAAAACTAAAACTAAGAATTTCAAAAACATAAAAACACTGACAAATTTTTTTTAAACTTTGGTTTAAATGTAAACACTTATTATAAGTTGTCCTAGCTGTGATTCAGAGAACACAGAGTCAGGTTTTATTGTGTTTCTTTTAAATAGAGTGTTGGGGTATTAATCGTTGGAGTTCTACTTAGTCTTACTTAATATTTCACATCAGCCCAATATTTGCTCGTGAAATCTCAGTAGATCCAGCCGAAATTTTTGCAGAGGAGGAATTTCAAAACCTCACCCAGGATGTTGGAGATGTCAGAAAAATAGAACCAATTGCCGAAAATGGTACTTTTTCTTACATTAGTAATATTAGCCTAAGGCTGAAGTATTACTCTCAACAAATCATTTTTTGTTTATTGATATCGTATGTTAAATGAACGAATTTATTTTTCAAAACAATACTTTCATGTTTCACTTCTTTATTAGTCCCCTACCGGTTTCACCGGAGGGGACTATAGCTTTCCTCTGCGTCCGTCAGTCCGTCTGTCCGTCCGTCCGTCTGTCTGTCTGTCCGTCAGTCCGTCTGTCTGTCCCACTTCAGTTTTCCACACTTTTTTTCTTTATGCATTTGAGGAATAATATGAAACTTGCTGAACAGCTTCAAAATGTCAAACTACAGATCAAGTTTACACTTTTGTAGCGTCTGATTGACATATTTTCGAGAAAATGATTTTTTTATATTCCAATTTTTTAATGTTCGGGTTCGTTATCGGGTTCGGTGTGTAACTGAATAAACGAGGTCAGTATGTAGTCAGTATACTGTGCGTTACTTGTACCATTCCTTTTCCTGTACCATTCCTTTTATCATTTCTAACAAACAAATGAATTCTATAAAATAGTGTCAAGCATTGTGTTGTAAATTTAATCGGCAGGGTTTTTTCGTATTATTATTACAATCGGGTTCGTTGTCGGGTTGGGCTGTTTAACTGTTTGGTTTGATTCGGGGTACAGAAGACGGTAAGAAATGATATTGTGCATAACAGTGCATTGTTTTCACAAATTTTTACCAGCAAATACAGAATAGACTTGGCGAAATTACAGGAGATGAAATAAAGAGTATTATTTTACCTGTTTCCTATTTAATTTCTATATCAACTATATAGTTTTAATTTCCTCTGTTCTTTTATCTCTGATTAAAGCATGACATCTCGTTTACAATAGCTCTGAAATAGTTGTGTGCTTGGAAGCTTTCATAGAATAATACAAACCGGTAGGGGACGTGTATTGCTTATGCAATACTCTCAGAATGCTTGTTTATTTAAAAAAATGTTAAATTTGCTTTCACATGAGATGAAATGAAACAATTTTTCAAAGAGTATTTAATCTCATATAATTTCATTTACCTGCAGAATTCTCTGAATATTGATAGTGTTTACGTGTACACTATCAGTTTCTAAATCAATAGAAAATAAAATTAGCCAAAGGATCACAATGGGCGTAGTTTTGGTAAAATTCATTAAAAAATATATTTTGAAAAAAGTTCCGTAAAAAGAACAATTGGTATGCTATAAGATTTGAACAAATACGCGTCAATACACAGAAGAGCTCCATGCATTTCGAAGTAAAGTAATCAGAAGCAAAAGCTACCACAAATCTATTATGTGAACATTTATTTTTTTTTTCAAATAAAAACATTTAAAACGGAGTTAAAAAAATGTTGTATGCTATGCTATGATATGCTATGGTATGATATGACGAATGCGATTCTATGAGATTGTATGCTATGGTATGAGATTCCAATGGTATGCAATGAGATTTCAATGCTATGCTATGATATTTCAATGCTATGCTATGGTGTATGTTTTAAAAGATATGCTTGAACTGACTGTACTATAACAATTGATAAAAGGTACGTTTATGGGTAAATAAATAGAAGAACATTATTCATTTTACATGTATAACGTATACAGTCATTTATTGCTTATCTTATACAATTTTATGCTATGCTATGGTATGCGATTTTAATGACGTGATATGCGATTTAAATGCTATGCTTTGAGATTTGTATGTTGTGCTATGAGAAATTGAAAAAATGATATGGTATGCTCTGAGATTTCAATACACGAAAAAGTTCCAAACTTTTCGAAGTAAAATGATAAAAAGCCAAAGTGCACCACTTATTTGCAATGTGAACAATTATTTCTCTAAATAAAAGCACTATGTGTGCTATGGTAGGCTATGGTATGATATGAAGAATGAGAATCCATGATACTGTATGCTGTGAGATTCCAATGCTATGGTATGAAACTCCAATACTATGCTACATGTATGAAACTTGAATGCTATGCTATGAGACTTGAATGCTATGCTATGATGTTTGTTGTAAAAGATATTCTTGAACTGACTGTAATAAGATATTTCTTTTTCGAGACTTACGACTGAAATACCATAGAACCCTTTTGTCCTAAATATAAGGAACCAGTTCCATTCTTGATTTTAAATGAAATGTCTATGTCTTTTATATCTTTACTTTATTTGGAGGTATAGATTATAAATGTATTGAACTTTGCGTCCCTTTAAATAACCTAATAACGTAACGCCCTACCTATTTGTTAGATTACATAGGTTTATCGCGGTATAAAGAATGTTTTGCTTCTCGAACAAATCATACAATTTATATGTATTATTATAGAGATACAGCTGTTTTAAAAATGACTCCTTTTTTTCTTGGTAAAAATATTTGATATTAAACGTATTTTGTTTAACAAGTGTTTAGAAATTCAGTATTCAGCTATCTGGGAAAGAACGGTTTATATATCTGAAGTAGCCGACCATTTAATTTTTAATTAGTCTTGTGTGAGGAACCTTAACGAAATTTTAATTGTTTGACGGATGAATACTGTTACATGTTCTAAGAACATCATTCAAAGCATCGTTTTCTTTATATTTCTTTTCAAAATATTTGGTTTTTTTTAGTTATGTGAACAAACGTTTGCACTTCTGGCCCTTTAAAATCCCTAATTACGTAACGCATGATTTTTTTTTATGATGTATGGTTTAATAACTGTACGATAAAATTGTTTGCTTATATAACAGATTAAAACATATTTCTCGTTTAACTTTAGATCACGTTTGACCCATAAATGGAGGGACCAATTCCTTTTTTTTTTATATCAAACGTAAGCTCCTGTAGAAATAAATTTCATTCGCTCTACATGTATATAATTGAAATAGTTTCGATAATAGAGATAAACACAGAAAACCAATGAAAATAATTTTTGTATTCAATATTTGGTCCTAGCAAGCTTTGACGCCTTGTAAATCAAGAAAATTACAAATGCCCTTAGACATATTTACAACATATTGTCTACCAACCCTGCAAATTTGAACTCAGTATCTTTTTTCGTTTAGGAGCGGATCCCAGGACAGACTCTCTAACAATCGCAAAAACGTTTATATCTCACGAACAGAAATTACATTTTCAGAATAAAAAAAAAAATAAAAATCAATGTCTGCAAGGTCTGAAAGTTTCATCAAAATCGGTCGAGTTGGAAGAAATCGCTTGTAAAAAACGTAAGGAAAAAATAATAAAAGTGAAAAAAAAGAAACAATTTGAAAGTAAATAAGGTCTTCCGTTTGAAATGGAAGACCTTTTTTAGAAGATTTAGAAAATAGACAAAATCAATATGTCTCCCTTCAACATTGTAAATAAGAAAAATGAATATTTAACATTAAGTTAACGCTGAACAAAGTGACACTTCCATGTATTTTTTGCCAGAATTCATTTTTCATATAACATATGTCTCAAAATTTATTGAACCATTTTTTATTGTGCACTGCAATTATCGATGATAGCATCGACTGTCTTCGAACAATATATTTACTATAGTTTAAGAATATATTTTTTTTCGCCAAAATGTTGTCGCACTTCAGGATCAATGGCCAATGTTTATTGTACAAAAGCAACTTGTTTTATACAAACTTTATCTTAAATTCGTTGCTGTTTGATCTGATATTAATAGCTTGGTGAAACTTATTACGTTAAATCAATACTAATTTCCAATTTTAATAGTGTGGTTTTTTTTACTTATAAAATTTTTGAAAGAGTCGTTGGTGTAATTTATTATTTTATTGACATTTTCACTTTAATCATTCCTGTACCGATCGAGAAATACTCTCTTGATTAACTCTCCCAAGAACCAACTATTCCTTGAGTAACATACTAAGTTAAATTACCTTTGTTGAGATTCCCTTAAGTGGCATATATTCTGTTTTATTTATTCAATTTTACAAGTTTGAAAATTGGACGTACAATCAGTATTCTTGTGTCTAAATGATCTAAATGTGTTATTATTTGATTGTATTTATATTAAGTCATTACAATTTTTAATTTTTTTTTAAACATTGCAGTTATAACATTTGCATGAGATACATTTTGTTTTTGTTTTTTTTCTTCAAAATTTTAGTTTAGGTTTTACTTTTTTGCACGACATTATTGAGCTTTGAATCCTGTGTAGCTTTCGAAAGTATCTGGGTAATCATCTCGGACTCTCCAGACACAACAGCTGGGTATGACTTTTCTTTTGCTCTTTCCTAGTTTCCCATATTGCCATGAAACAAAACGCGAATATGCGTCTTTCTTTAAATTGTGATGCAATTCATCGATGGTAGCTATGAAGGCGCACTCAGGTTCGTTGTTTGCTCCTTAAAAAACTTTGCTTTTAAATTCCTTCAACGAACAGTATAGAATGAATACATGTATTGCTATGCCTGTTATTTAGTTTACATGACCATTTTCTAAAAAAAGATCACTACTCACTTTATCTAGCGAGAGACAGTTTTGAGAGCTCTTTTCATAACATACTCTCTCTTCTTAAGTGGGCATCGCTCGACAATAGTTACAGCTACACCAATTTGGTGATTCTCTAGGATGATATCTGTTTAATTCTTCAATGATATTTGAAACTAGTGACGGGTATTTTTTTGAAAATGTTCATGACAAGCTTCTGCAATTGGGTTTTCGGCAACTGACGGATGTTTTCCTGCAAATCAAATATAAATTGCATTGTGAGCTTGTAAAGTTGTGGCTATACGATAGTCAAATCTACAAATTCTGCTGGAATGAAAGTATCCACATTATAAGAAGTTCATACAATCTAGCTATGAATATGCTTAATAACCATTATCTATTTTGATGAAAAGAAAAACATTCAACAAAGGCAGTAAAACTTAAAGTGAATCTATGGTTATACCTCTAATGTTTTGCCGACTGACTCTTCAGTTGTTGATATGGGGCCACGTCCCGTTTGATTTTGAAAGCTTCTGCTTCCAAAGATTTGCTGTAGTAAGTTTTCCTTTCTCTTCCTGTCTTTACTTTTATTTGACTTTCTAGGCCTTTTTGAAATACTCACTTCTTTGCAACCAGGTTTTTAGAGCTGGATAAATACAGTTTTTGAAACAGGTGCTCTCTGATGATGATATCTTAGTTGTTACCCCCTTGTCCTTACTTCACCAGACTTCCATGGATGGTGCGTCTTATGATACTGATGTTACGTTATTACTCGCTAGGTGGCGCGCGTGCACTAGAGGTTATAGAAAAATTAAAATGGCCGACAAATATAAACAGTGGTCGGTGCAACGTCTAAAATGCGAGCTTGCTCAAAAAGGTGCCGCATGTGGGGGAAGGAAGATCGATCTGATCGAAAGGTAGGTATCAAATATAGAAATAAAGACATACTTTTCATTCACGGAAATGATGAGATCGTTTATAAAGTGTACATTTAATCGTCGTTTTACAGCACTCGACTTGGCAGTATAGAACCATTTTAGATGTTAACTATAGCTATTTCAAAAAATGAAACTGGTTTCAATGCAAATATGTACACACTGATTAACCCAAAAGTCAGACAAATCTTGTTGATTTCAAAGAGCCATGGCTTAGAAACAGGCCTACGTCACATTACTGTTTATACAAGTACCCAAAGTCCAAGCTCTTTTTTTAAAATATTTTCATTTGGCACGGTATATATACAAAAACAATATCTACAAGCTTCGTGAGCTTAGCGAATTCGTTTGCAAAGCTCATAGATGTTTTCATTTACCGTGCTTAAAAAAAATGTCGTCAGGTCCTGTTTTACACAATAGGAATCTACCAAAATCGATCTTAAAATGTAGTCCAGTGAAACATTTTTCACGTGTCTTTTATTTATATACAATTATTTGATATATAGTTTAATCATCATATCTGTATTTTTGACTGTTGAATTGAAACATACTTCATCATAAAGACATTGTTTTATCAGTAAATTATTAAACTGTTCAATAATTTACACTTGATAAAGCATTTTAATGGCACTATAGAAACTACCGTAATGTAACGTTAGCCGAGTACTATTAGAGTCCAAAATATCCTGGTCTTTCTTTTCACTGATATTCAAATATTACTTGCCAGTAAAACCTGTCCAGTAGCATTAATAATAATTATAATTGCTTTAATAGACCAGGAAAACCTCAGATCTTTAGGAATATATTTTGTCATTATACATGTACATGTTTACACATGTGCATCAAGGTCTATGGATTGTATTACTCTTCGGATATTTCAGGCTTGAATCGTATGACAGAAATAAGAATTTCAGAGCAGATCCCATCATAATTCCAGAGCCATTAGATGTATTCTGGCCTATAACTGGCTTCAAGCAACTCAGACCAGAACACAGGAAGTCAATGCCACAGTTAACATATCACCAGATTGAACAATACTTTCTGTATAGAATGGCAGGTAAATACTGTGGAATCATTAAATTTTGTGGTGGCTCAATTTTCGTGGAATTCGTGGGTACCTCCGCGAATTTACACCCTCCACGAATTCATAAATTAGTGATTTAATACCATATGTCCTTATGTTGGTATAAAAATAATACACGAAATTACGTCCCCATGAACCTGTAAAATTAAAGCAATCCACGAAAATTGGCCCCCACGAATTTTAATGATTCCACAGTAATTGCTTATATATATATATATATATATATATATATATATATAAGTCCAAGAAAAACCTCAGTGGTCGGTGAAATATATATAAAACTTAAATAATTTAATTCTGGTTGTGACGCGGCATTTGATTGGATAGAAAAATTTAGTTAAATTTGTATAACCTGGTTTGCACGTCACAAGACACGTCACAATGCACCAACGTACTAATTAACTTGACGTTACGTTTGAATTTTGAACAGATTTATATCATTTTTAAAAGTAAAACGGACTCAATTTGTACAGCAAATTCCAGAAAATTAAATTATAAGGAATGAACTCAATATCTACCCAAGTTATACTCGTATAACCTGGGTTGGAGCAATTTACGCTTTTTTATAATCCGCTTCGCGGATTATAAAGCGTAAATTGCCCCAACCCAGGTTATACGAGTATAACTTGGGTAGACATTGAGTTCATTTCTTAAATAAATGAAAACAAAAAGATCGAGTAAAACATAAGCGCTTTCATTTTCTTCAGATGTTTTACAATACTAACATGGTAACGTTTGTTATGACGTCATAATAGTTTAACGGCGTCTTCAAGTCTCTGAATTACGTCATATTTTCCCGTATTTTTAGATATCACAATACTAATAATAACAGATTATATAACACGGTTAAAACATGAATAAAACATTTAGAATACTCAGATGTTACATTAAGCTATTCAATTGAGGTTTAAAAGTTCTTATAAAATGTTTTTCTTTATCACGCCTTTCAACAGTATTAGAATTGTACATTTTATAGAACGGAAAAACAGTGAATGATTTTTTTCCGCACAGGTCAAGGTGTTCACTAACTTGTAGTTTGCGGTATTCCGGTTGGTTGATGTGCTGTTTGTGAATTCGGATTCTTTCCCGTAAGGTACTTCCCGTTTCTCCAATATATAGTTCCCCGCACCCTGAGCACGTGATAACGTATAATAGATTTCTGGTTTGACACGACATGTTGTTGTTAACGATAAACTGTTTCCCACCAAAATTGAAATGATGTCCTTGTTTAATGTAGGGACAAGTGCCACATCGCGAATCCTGGCATTTAGTGACTTCAAACTCCGATTTTTCTTTGAAATTGGATTTAGTAAGGATGCGTCGAAGATTCTTCGGCTGTCTTTTGCTGTTTATAAATTTTTGTTTTTCAAATATCTTGGCCATTGTTTCATCAGTCTTCAAGACGTCGTTTAGATGGTGAACAATCGGGGCGATGTTAGTATTTCTGGGATTATGGGTGGTAACCAGTGGTAATATCTTCGATTTTTTATTGTTGTTTTGAACGGGATTGAGGAGCTTCTTTCTGTCTAATTTCATGGTTTATATATATATATATATATATATATTAAACCTTGCATACTTTTCTGAATTATTCATGAATTTATAGTGCTAGCTTTAAATTGACCACATGATATCAGATGGTAAACTACCTCAGTGTCATATTAAATTTAGTTTGATAGTTATCATTTATGTCCTGATGATTTTGTAAGATTATTGACTGATTTTCTATACATAATGGCCATAAAAACATTTTTTTAGAAATGATCATGACCTTACTTTTTAAATCCTTGTTTTCATATTTCAATAGTTATCGTACAATTTTAAAATTGGAATTGACAAAAGAACAGGAGATCCTCTGAATTCCCATTGTGAATGCCCTGCAGGCAAGGGGCCTAATGGAACATGTAAGCATGTTGCTGCTGTTTTTCTAATGGTGGAGAGCTTTGTGTAAAAGGGAAATTTAGCAGTCAGGAAAGGTTGTACAGACAATCTGCAAAGCTTTCATGTGCCAAAGAAAATATATGATGGTGTGTATTACATATTTTATATACTTTTGAATAGTTAATTTTCACATGAAATCATGGCTCATAAATATGCATAATGATGCCATGAATTGCTCCGTATATGTATAATCAAGTGTAGTACTTTATAGTTAAACCACTGGCAGCAGATAGAATCCCTTGGAAAAGGAAGCACACAGATGAAATGCTCGAGGATCCAAGGAAAGACAAGTACATGAAATTCTCATCAGGCTACTCCAGTTATATTTATAACTGTATGGTGAACTTCTGTTCCCAGTCCTCTACCAACATATCATTAAGATATTTAACTCCTTCAACCAGTCTTCAGGTAAATTTAATGGCACTATTTCATAAGAATTAAATTCACGGTAGTAGTTGTACATTAGCTTAATTAGTAATGAAATAGGAAAGGAGGAATAAGCATATACATAAATTGAAAACATATGGCTAGACCGGGAATCGAACCCTGGACCCTGCAACTCTAGTCAGGAGCTCTACCACTGAGCTACCCAGGCCAATATCCACGGTTCATATAGCCCAAACTACTACAGTAAAATGGATAGTATAATTGTAATACATGTAATACTTCATCTTTTTTTATACACATTTTAGGTTGCAAGTAGAGACCATGATTACCTTCAACAACCTTTAACAGAGCATCTTGTTGACAAAGCAGTTGCTGTAAGTAAACTAATGAACAGAACTTTACAACCTAAATGCATTTATGAGATTGTTTAATTAATATGATTGTGATAGAGTCAGGTATATAACATTCATACAAGGTCTAGCTAGTGGTTTAACCCTTTAGCTCGATCAGTAGGGTGCTAGACTGGCATGCCAGAGGACGAGGGTTCAAACCCCAGCTGAGGCTAAAAGTGTCTCTTTTACATGTTGAAAATCATAGGTTAAACCAGCATTCAATTTAAATATGGCAGCAAATATAAGAATATCATATACAGGTTCATTGTATCAACCAAAAGCTGTATGTTGATTTAACATACATGCAGGTAAAAAATGTCCCCCTTTCATTTTATTGTCCTCTTTTTAAGGTCTCGCCAAAAGATGCCAAGGACATAGAGAAATCTAAAAGGATGCAAGCCAAGAGTAAAACCTGGTTTGATGAAAGAAAATGGCGAATTACTGCCTCACGTTTCGGTGACGTTGTAAAAATGACTTGCCGCAGAGACACTAGAAAATTGTGTTCTAGCATTTATCAACCTAAGTCAATCATTACCTATCCCATCATTCATGGTAGGCAGCATGAGAGTAGAGCAATTTCCATGTTTGAAGAACTGACTCATTTCAAAGTTAAAAAGTGTGGTTTATTTGTGTCTGTCAAATACCCTTTCCTTGGTGCTACACCAGATGGTTTAGTAGAGAATGATGCCATAGTAGAAGTTAAATGCCCATATAGTGGTAGAGATGTTGATATTAAACCAGGGAAGAAATTCCCATTTCTGGTTGAATCAAATGGTAAAATTACATTGACATCAAGTCATAAATACTATGACCAAATCCAAGGACAACCGTATATTTCAGGTAGAAAAATCTGCTACTTCATCGTTTACACATTTTGTGACATCTTGATCTTGAAACTTGAATATGATGAGGAATATTGTCTTTTTAGTTTATTGCCAAAACTAGAAATGTTCTACAAGAAACATTTCAGACCATATGTTGCTTCTTGTTTGTAATAGGCTTGTAAGCTATTTTATTTCATGCACATTTAAGCTTATTTACATATTATGCACACTTCATTCTAAGTTGAAGTTTGTTGGTGCACTAGATATAGCAGAAAGAAGATAGAATGTACATTTTTTGATTCATTGGCTTGATGTTTGCATTTTCATTTGAAGTTACATTAAATCAAGTCATTTTCTTTCTGTGAAATGAAACAGTCAGTCATACTACTGTTCTGTATCAATACATTATCCAAACCAATTTGGTTTGATTTTTCCTATAGCGTCACGATCATTTCTGTCAGCTGCGTCATGCATAAATTATACACGCCGTCGTTGTGAAAACTTTATGATTGGTTAACTCCTTTTCTTAGGCGTAGTTATCAGTACCCGCTTATGCAATGCCAGGGCTGAAGGATTTCTCAGGACAGTTCATTTCCCCAAATATGGAGTCATTATCGACTATCCCCTATGTTCAAACGTAACTCTCTCTCTCTCTCTCTCTCTCTCTCTCTCTCTCTCTATTGCTATCTCTATGTGTGTGTGTGTAATCGGGCGTTAAACCATAGCCTCAAGCTACGGCCCAGAGTACGGCGATATAAAAAATATAATATTTAATAGTTGCATGTGCTACTCAGCTATGTTAAGGGCGTCCATAAAAAAAATAGCTATATTTATCACGTAAAATGTTAGCCTTAGAACAATCTGGTACTCTACTCCAAAAAATTGTTAAACAAAGTGATATTTAATCGATTATACAAATAAATAATTTGTTATCGCATGAGCAATTTTTGAGTCTCTTGGGAAACCTGTCACGTGATACTGCTAAAAATAGATGAACCAGGAATAATACGAAAAAATGCAAGGGCATAACATAAACAAATATAGTTATTTCTGTTTCAAACTTGTAAAATGAACCTTCAAAATTTCGAAAAGTGCTGGGAGCTTAAAATATTCAAGTAAGAACAATTATTAAATTCAATGTAAACAGTGTATGACCAGCAATTTATTGGGATTTCCCGCAATTAACGCTTATATATATGAAATGCGTAGCGATTTCATACAGCTCCCAGCACTTTTAGATATAATGGGGATACAATGGTAAGACATGGAAATTTTCAATATATTTTCTCAAGTGTATGCCCTTGCACTACTGCATTTTATCTTACCCATTTCAAATTCAGCGTCATTTGCGTGAAATTCAAACGCAACACTGACTAAGATCATGATTTTAATTTTCATTCTTAAAATAATTAAATGCTGTGAATTTCACTAAAATAATGTTTAAATGTTGTTTCTGTTCACACAAATCATCATTACAAAATTGTTGAAATTGGAAAAAAAACAATTTCATCAGTTGTCTTTATATTTGGGGGGGGGGGGGGGGGGGGTGTAAGTGTTGAGATTGTAATTTACACATTTATGTTTCATAATAATTTACAAGTATGTTACAGTAACTATGCTGGTGAATAAATTCTTTTAATGTATAATCAGGTTTACTTGTAATCATAATTGATATTTTAGTACTAGGGTAGAACGGGGTAATTTCGACCACCGGTCAATTTCGACCAAATTAGTAAAACTCATCATAAAGACTCATGGAAGTGTCCAGAATAGTATGATGTTTCCGGAATTAGAGAAAGTCAATCCCCAAGTTGCTTTTCTTATAATTTTTTTTTTGATAAGAATAATGTTTTCTTGTTTGAAATCCCCGTCTTCCGAACGCTTGCTTTCACGTCGGCAAAATACAAGAGAGGCAACTCTTACAACCTTGTTGATATTTAACTTCTGTCAGAGTTCAAAAGTACGTATCGAATAGAAATTGGTTTATTTTCTATTGGCATTACTTCATGTTACAGTTTGTTGTTGTTTTTTCATCGATTTCTCTCAGAAAGCACAACATTTATCCGCAGAAGTTTGGTCGAAATTGACCCGGTCGAATTTAATGACGCGGGGCAATTTCGACCACGTAACGTTGTGTGTACAGCATGAAAAAATACCCTAGGTCTATCGCGCCTCAATGTTATGAATCATATATTCAATAATCTTCGAATTTTGGAAGACTATTTTATCTCTAAATCAGATATATAGTGTTATCATTAAAGTTCTATAGTATTTTAAGTATGTTTACATGAATATATATGATAACTAAAAATATCTAAAGACCGGCTATGACGAATGCATCACCGCCCATGCCATGATTTCGATGTTTTTGCCGGGGTTTCAGGAACTCAAACTTGGTCGGTGCTAGTTATCAGATACTTACACCATCAAAATAATTGAAAAGACGATGCAGAAGAGCCAAGCTATCAAATTCATTGAACGACTGTACTAGGATGCGACAGACAAGTGGATATTAAATTTCCCAGTGTCAGGGGGCCTTCTACGCATATCTGGAGGAATCGTCAGGAACAGCGTTTTGATTATAGACACACAACACTTAATTTGCATTATGAAATAAATTCAATGGTATAAGGTGTTTAAATCAAATTTAAATTCTAACAATATCAATAACTTGGCGAAGGGTTGTAAGGTAGGGGTTGTCATAATAAGACATGTTGAACGTTTTTTAAGGAGGGTATGGAATTAAAAAAAAATATTCAATTAAGCCTAATTTCGCAAGTCAGTTTGTTATGTGTTTTTTTTAATTATAAACATTACACATAAAAAAAGACACATATTTCAAATGAACAATGTCGGTGACAGTCGGCCGAATATTTCAGTTATCGCACGGGACCGGCGTGGGGCAAATAAAAAACAAATTTTGCAATCTGAGCAATATTTTATCCTATTGCATGTCTGACAGTTGTTTGTTCAAAATTTATCAGTTTGACAAAATATGAAGTTGGTGGATTTAGATGGATAAACTACAGTTTTGTTTATCAGTACTAGGCTAGTCTAAATATAAACGTTAAAATCGCGCTTTCAACATTATGCTGGATCCACCAACATCAAAACCTGAATTATTTTACGGTGGAATAACACATCATCACAAAATGACTGACCGCTGATCGAAACGACATCCTTTTTATTAAAAGGATTTTATCGACTCGGGCACGTAGCATCGTTTTTAAAAGGAATTTTTTTTTATTTCTAAAAATCCTAATCCGTGGGGGGGGGGGGGGGGGGGGGGGGGGGGGGGGGGGGGGGAGCTGGCGTAGTATATCTATAATTCAATTTCACTCCTAATTCCCTCATTTTTATACCTATTTTTTACATACTTCCAAAGAGTGGTGGGGGGGGGGGCAACTCCATGATACTTCAATTTTTTATATGTAAATTCAAAAAAAATTAGTTGCTGCGAGAAAAAGTGTGGGGGGGGGGGGGACAGGCTCCCTCCTCCCCCCTGATGCTACGTGCCTGCGACTGCAACATGTAACTTACTCAAAGATGAGTGGATAAAGTGTCGGACTTGTGATCTGTACATCCCGAGTTTGAATCCCGCAGGGGCCTTTGTTGTTACTTATTGAAATAATTATTTAAGATATTCTTTTCTTATCCCCAACCTGCAAATTTTTTCGCTTATTTGACATATGTACAGTTTATTTACCATTTTATCTTTTGAGTGACTTTTTTCATGTGTGTTAATCCACCTTAAACATTTCAAACGTTGTTTGTGTTTCAGAGGTTATGAGTGTTATGCAAAATAATAAGTTAAATTAATTCATCTAACTTTAAAGGAAATTAAAATGTCAAAACTGAAACGGGAACCCTAATTGCTCTATTTAGCACCCATAATTTAACTTTTGTCTTGTATGATTTATACTTTCATTTCAATTTATAACTGTAAATAAAGTACACATTGTAGACTTGTCCCTTTTTAAACAATACAGCAAATTCTATCATTTACCAAGAATCATCCAGAGTGCTAAATAAAGGGATTACGGTTTTTGTAAAAAAAAAAATATGCACACACAAATACACACAGAGACACTATAAATATGCATGATTGAATTAAATAAATATTTAATAAAAGTTAGTTCACGTAAAATAATTGATTAAAAAATAAAAAGTACTTATTAAAATTTTCAGTTTACAATGCCCCAAAAAAAAGGTCCAAAAATCTACAAGAATTACACTGATGAGAACCTGGACAAGGCAGTTGTTGCTGTCAAAAGTGGCATTATGTCGTACAGAAAGGCCTGCGACACATTCAAAGTACCCAAAACAACAGTTTTAAACAGGGAGACGTTGTCGACAGTGGTGACGGGATTAAGGCTGGCCGTAGACCTGCACTTCCTATGGAAGTCGAGCAGAAAATAGTGGATTCCTCCCTAAAAGCAGCTGAAATGGGTTTTGGAATCTCAAAGCAGCAGCTCATCTTACAGGTTTCAAGGCTCTGCAAGTCACTAGGGTTGAATGTTTTTAAGAACAACATCCCCAGTGATGATTGGTGGAGGGGGTTTCGTTCTCGCCACCCAGAAATATCCCTGCGGAAGCCCGAACCTCTTTCAACAATGAGGTCTAGGATGATGAATAGGGTGGTGGTATCCAACTATTTTTCAGAATTGCTTCACCTGATTTCCCACCACAGTCTCACACCAGACCTCATCTGGAACATGGACGAAACTGGGAAGCAGTTCGAGCATCGTCCAACCACAGTTGTTGCCAGGAAAGGGGTTAAATCCCTTCCAGGAAGGACAGGCAATTCAAAGGAAAATGTCACCATCCTTGCTTGCGTCAATGCCCAGGGAGGAGCTCTCCCACCAATGTGCATTGCGAAAGGCAAGACTCCGCGATGCTTCGAGTCTTTCGCCACTATGGATTCTCCCCCTGGCACTCTTTGGACATACCAGGAGAGGGCTAGGATGTGCGACCTCTTAGGAGAGATGTGGTTTTCGCAGGTGTTTATACCAAACATTGGTCCCAAACGTCCCCAACTCCTCATCCTAGATTCCCACTCTTCACATGAGGTTCTTGGTCTTCTTCAGGAGGCAGTCAGAGAAAACATCATCATTCTGGCTATGCCTCCTCACACCTCTCATCATCTTCAACCTCTGGACAAATGCGTCTTTGGTCCATTTTCCCATGCCTATGACAAGGGGTGTACTGACCTCCTTTTAGAACACCCAGACCTGTTGATAAACAAGACAACATGGCCAAGAGTTTTCAACACAGCCTATAAAGCAGCCTTCACCAAGGAGAACATAGTCAGTGGGTTCAGAGCTACAGGAATATGGCCTCCAAATCCTTCTGCTATCCCTGAGAGTGCTTTTGCCCCTTCTCTTCTTTATGACAAAGCACAAGATCGCTCTTCCTCTTCTACCATCTCCTCTTCTGCAGTTTCTAATACCTCTGTTTTACAGCTTCTAACAGATTCTGAGATGCCTCCCAGCTTGACTGAGTCTCCTACCTTCAAAGAGCCAATCAGCTAGGCAGTTCCTTCTGAGGCTTTCGATGACTCCAATTCTGACCTGAATCTCTCTCTACTGGCAGATGCTGCAGAAATGCACCCAGAGGTTGGTGCCGATGCACCAGAGATCGACTTGCCTACACCTGATGTCCTTTCCCTTCTGACATCTTTGGGAAATGGAAATTTTATCTTGACAGAGGAAGAGCCAGTTCAATCTTCTTCATGGAACCAGGAGGTTGAGAGCATCTTCTGCATTCCTTCTTCCAGTGCTAAAAAAACAAAAAGCGGCACGACAAATAGATCGATTACATCACATAGAGTATTGACAAGTGAAGAAGTTATAACAAGTAAACAAGAGAAATTGGCTGAAAAGGAAAGGAAAGAAAAGCTCAGGGAAGAAAGAAGGATGAAAAAAATGAAGAAGTCAACTTAAATGAACAATTACATAGAAAGTTAAAAGTTCAAATATTTCTCAGATTTTGATCTCCTGATCTCCTCTATATGAATGAATAATATATTCCAAAAATTTTAAACTATGTTTCTAAATTCAACATTATTTTAAAGATTTTTTTGGGTGCATTTTGTTATAAAATAAAAGGTATTAAACATGTTTTAAATCATCTTTCAAATTTATTTACATACTAGTATACCTTATTCTAAGGCCATTCCAAGTTAAGTATTCACTCACTCAAAAGTCCATCTTTCTATCAGAAAAAAAACCTGCACATTAAACATAAAAAACACATCAATATTATTTTCTACATTAATAAAATCTATCATCATTATTTGAGTATTTTCTTTGTATATAAAAAAATCATAAAAAAAAACAAAACAAAAATAAATTGGAATAGCGTTATCTTACACGCTGAGGTTGACGTCTCCAGATATGACACTGTATCGGAAGTCTCTACATTCTCTATGATGCTCTTTAATTTTCTATTCTGCTGCTAAAGTTCTTCGGAATTGATATCCGCAGCATCTTGTCACAGCAACATTCTGAATGCAAAAATAAAACAATTACCAGTTTATAGGCACTTACAATACTAGTAGGTAATCAAAGTTTAACAATTTAATTCCTTGAAATATTTCTTCAAAATTTTAGTAGATTTAGAAGCTTTTAAATAACCCCCTTCCCCCTAAGATAAGAGAGGTGGAGCCAGGTTTCTTTAAGCCTCTTAATTTGCCTCCCAAACGCCCCTGAAAGAATTTCTCCTACCTTGCTGGTAAATGACCCTGTGCATTGGTGTGTGCTTTGTTTTTGTTAAGGTAGCTCACTACACTGTGAAATATTTTCTCAAATCAGCAGAAAACTACTCGATTATGATAGTTATCATAATGGAAAAGAAGTTTTTAAGTCTAATAAGCAAAATGGGTGCAATTTTGAATGAACAATTACATTTTTTAAAATTTAATTTAGTTAACATGAACATGAAAAGCTCCAGGCAGATTCGAACTAATGATCTGCGGTTCAGAAGCCCAATACTTTAACCACTGAGCTATGACGATATACAACCCAATCGAATAATATAAACAGTTTAACAAAACATTTAAATCACCATCTTGTGACGTAGTGTCTTAAAAATTATAAGAGGTATTTTAATTATTAAATAGGACATAGTGCTTAATGCATTTACATGTATAAGGGGTGAACGAAAAACTGTCTATTATGCGAACATTTAAAAAGCCCCGCTTAAACATGCCTTTAAAGTTGACTCTTTTGGTAACTACAGAGTGACTGACACTGCTACATGACTACAACACAAGAAGATATGCGCAAGAAGATTTACACTGACCTACTTAAACCCCCAGCCCCCCCCCCCCCCCCCCCGTGCCGTGAAAACATTGAGTTCTTGTTAATAGTTGAATGCAGAGGTTATAATAATATGAAAATGAATCAATGATGAAATGAAAAATTCGGGCACTTGTTGAAAAAAAAAATAATCTCAAAACAACAACATAGAAAAGACACGCATGTGGTATATTTTGTAACCAACTGTCAACAAACCTGTGCAGCTGTATGATCACTTCTGCAGAATCGCTGACATAAAAAAACGTATAGATTTATATATATATATATATATATATATACCTTTATGCATTCCGATGATATCAGCATACTAAAAAGACTACCCATCTTCTATTCTTTTTGAACGCTTACCGACATTCCTTTTCCATTGCGCTGATGCCTATGTCATCAACAAGTGGGTCGACCTGGATTAATCTATTGTTGTTCGGGGGGTGGATTATTCCATTTTTCAATTTCCAAATACTGTGATTTCATATTCGGCGTTGTCGTACTCTTTCTTGGGTAACGTAGTGGGGGAAAAAGTGCGTGGTCGAATTCGATCCTTCATGTGGTCGAAATTACCCCGAGACCGGTCGAAATTAACCCGCATGACATGTTTATTTACTTTTCGTCTTATTCCTGTATACATTGATATATTGTACTTGGAAGAAGAAAATTACGTGACAAAAAAGCTATTCAATTTATCCTAAATGATTTGCAACAAGCACATGGGAATATCATAAAGATTTCTGAAATGAAAGTTACGCATCAGTAAAAGTGGTCGAAATTACCCCGTTCTACCCTAATTAAAGAAAGCAATAAGAAACAATATATCAATATCATCAAGAATTTATTTTAATAATCAACTTTACAAATACTATAGATTTTACTTTACTGTGACAAACTGTTCAACAAGACTAGTGTTTTCTGATTTTTCGTATTTTTCAGTCATAATGTGGAATTTATGGAATTGACAATTCTTCTTGCACACTACATGTTCTTCTCTTTTGTCTTTTTGATATTAGGAGGTAGTCCAGTTGATAAGAAAACCAATTATACCTGAAATGATGAATATATATCAATTTCAAATTTCATTTCAATAGATATCAATGCAAATTATTATAATAGGTTACATTTGTATCATTATCAATATAATATTAAAAATGAAGTTGAAGTTAGTGAGTAAAAGAAATATTTAAATAGTACCTACTTTTTATCAACAAGTGTTTCAGTGGACCATCTACTGCCTAAGTAACCCTGAAAATGAATAATGTGTCATAGTTAGCAAGCTATTGTGTTAAAGATAACATGAACATGAAACATTACTCTATTATTGGGCATATTAATGGCGGTTTCAATTTCAGTGATATTACAACAGGCATAATCAAATGTTTATTCTTTAAAATGTGTGGAAATTCAGTTTGAGCACACTTTAATTTTGTCTTAAATAAAATTAATTAGATCTTCATTAAAGAAGGCTGAATAAAATATCACACTTTGATTTACTTAAACAACAACACTACAATCTTGTCTATAATCATTCCAGATCCTCAAAGTAATCTTTGTAGTGCTAGCACATACAGTGTTTGGCCATGGACTTTTTGGAGGAAATGCGATCTAATATTATCGCGATATGAGACCAGTTAAAAGCTACAATGAGTCTCAATGCTCTTTATGATCAAAACTAGCGAAACGCAGAACTATTACTTTGCCTGACTGAGTCACCAAACTGATGTTTGAACTCAATAATACATGAAAAACAAATGTAAATAAGTAAACAAAATCAAAGCCGAGGAAATTCACTTCGCTTCCGTTCCATCCAACAATATTAAATAATATAAAACAATGTCTAGGGGAAGTACAGATAAATCCTACCTTGTTCAGTTGAATCCTATGCCGATTTCTGTCCACACTGGTTGTAAACGAGTTAAATTCCGAGATATATCACTGAAGTCCACATGTTTATTCTGATCACAGCTGCAAGCGCCGATGTGACGTAGTCAGCCTCGACACGTCATCAGACGACTTAGGAATTTCATGATTTCGCGAGATATAAAGAATAGTTCATGATTTTATTTCAGTACACCTTTCTTGAACCATTCAAACCCAATAATTAATCATATTCATTTTGGTAGATGTTTGTTAATTATCGAAATACCCATATCTCGTAAAATCTCATGATTAAGGGGCGGGGCTTATGCAAATTTTTCTAAATCACACGTGGTAGAATTCTTAGACCTTCCTTAACATAGCTGAGTAAGCGTTCATTTCATGTAAATACCGTAAATGTATAATGCACATGTATTACCTACTAACTTGCAAGTCGAAGTGAAGTGATAGATATGAATTCCTCGATTTCTACACCTTTCGATCAGCAATCGACAGTCAATAAAAGAATTGAACAATGGTGTGAAAGAACGAGACGGAAGTGGAGAGTGCAAGGGGGTTTGTACATTCATGTGCATCTTCATTAGGCAATTGTCCGATTCGTTTCTCTTCTGCTGCCCTTAGGCTATTACTTTCGGTGTAAATACATGTATATAATTATACTAAAATATCCCCAAACCATTTACTGCAGATTTCTTTATTTTACCACCAGCTCCATACATGTACACTGGTTTGTTTACATACATAAAAATACAACTCGTGATCCGCTTTCCAAGTACAGTTAAAGGTTGTTTAATAGGAGAAAGTTTGGGGCAAGTAAAATACAATAATTAACAGTAGTAAACTAAATGAAGAATTATTTAAATGGATTATTTGCACAAAATGTGGTATGGTATGATGTAAATCTTTTTCAAAAATAGCGTTATTCTTATGCGCGGTAAATTGCCGTAGAGTTTTTTTGTACATGGAAGTATTGTATGCACTGTAGCTTTACATTTACTAACCCAAAATTTCTACAGCTATATATGTTATGTACCGTATGTATGTTTTATCACAAGTGTACACTTTCGAAAAATATCCCAATTTCGACAGTCACGAGTACCCATGTGAATTTTTCATTCTCTGATATGTTCTTGTTCTGTCCGTGCATAATTTAGTCTTAGTTGACCAGCAGCCAATCAGCGGTAAGCTGAGTCCACAAATAAAAAAGTTTGTGGTTAAGGTACGGGTATTGTTTATGTATGACGTACCTGATATAGATGAACGCTACGCGATCGGAAAATCCAACCCATCGGTTTTAGTAATATTGTACAATTAATATGCTACGCTGCTCCGAAGGGGGGGGGGTGTAGAATGTTTTATCTGTTTGTCTGTGTGTCGGTAACAAATTTCTGACACATTTTTTCAGAAACTATTAATTGCAGATGCTTGAAATTTTAACACTCTTTATTAAATATGCCATATGGTAGGATTCATTTTTTAACAAATTCAATATCAACCTTGAGTTAAATGCTGACTTTACTTATTATGTATATTCAATATGTATTATGGAAAATGTGAGAGAAGAAACTGAAGATGTTGTTCAATCAAAGTTAATTATCTCTTACTCTGTACTAATTATTTGGCATTTGTAATTGTTAATTTCTTTATCTTAATTATACCAGTAATTGAAAAGACTCTTGTTATCTTAATCATGATTTAACAACAACCAACATTTAATGACCAAAACAATGGTATAAACATTGTGACTTAATATTCATTGCACAATGACTACATGTATTATGAACAAATAACTCTCAAAACAAAGCCAACAGTTGGATAACTTTAAGCATAACCATCTACAATAGGTTTTCTGAAGTTTGACAATGAAAAGGAAACAAATACTATTCTTGAACAAAGAACACATTTACTGGATGGTAGTAGATGACTTAGAATTTTATATGTCTTGGAGAGGCCAATTACTCTTTCTACGTGAATTCTCTTGGATGCAATTCTCCTGTCTCGAACAACATCGTTTGACTCGTTGCGATTTACATTTCAGCATGGTAGGAGTATTTACATATACATCCATGGGTGCAAATAAATCTTGCACCATAATTCCACGGTCTGCCATTATACTATCTTTTGGCATAATCATTTTGATTATGTTTGAAGACTCTATTATCTGTCGAGCTGATGCTGAACCACCAAAAGACTCACTTATAAATAAAACTGCACCTCTAGGGGTACAACCGATCATTGTTGTCAGTGTATTACGATGTTTGTAACTTGGCCAAGTTATTGATTCGGCGATTACATCTGATGGCTTTTGAATCGGAATCTCGGTTGCATCCAAAATTACTCTCTTTGTTGGGAACTTCTTCTGAAAATCTTCAGGCATGTTTTTGTCTATTATTTCACGGGAAGGCCAAATGTCAAGTTCCGTGAGCTGAAAGTACATAACATTTATCCACATGACAATAATTTTGGATACTGTTGATTCACTGATTTCACACATGAGACTAAGTTCATAATCTTCTTTGGCTTGTCGCAGTTTAATCACTGTCAAGAACAGCTGATCCAAGGGAGAAATAATGGTTGGTTGATTTTTTAGGTCTGAAGCTGCTGGACCAAGACAATAACAAAAGAATTGGAAATGATCAAAGTTTGAAAAACCTGTGTAATAATTAATAGCTTTAGGATCTATTCTAATGTTTTCAATAGAAAAACGACCAAGAAGAGTACATTGTACACTTTCATTAGAAACAAGCTCATCTTGGGTCAACTCAATTTCAAGATTTTCAGTCTCATCATTGGAGGATTCAACTATGACTTCACGCTGAACATCCTGATAGTCACAAATGCTTGGTTGCGATTGGATCCTTGTAACAAGTTGGCGCCTTTTAGAATTTGTGGAGGTGAAGGGGAAAACAGATGGCACAGCATCCTCCTTAAGTCTAGCCCGCTCACCTGAATAACAAAATGTTGACATATAATGAATGTGCTTGTCAGGCATTCATATGCTCATATGAGGAAAACAAAAGAAATCAGGAATTTTGCAAATACTTGTGACTGATTCCTGCACTCAAAATTGAGTTTCATTATTCTCAGAATAGTACCCAGGTGTAACTCTCTAGTTAGAGTTTTATTTAGTATGGAAGAAAAAGAAACTTCATCAGAAAGTATTTTACAATGGCTAAATGGCTATAATAGTACATGTACTTCATTTGATATAAGTAGACAAGTATAAAATATAGTCATTGCATGTCAGATAAAACTTGTGAGTGCATCATATAATTAACAAATAAAGGGGAATCAATGTAACATGCTTACCATAAATTGATAAAGAACGGAATTTCACTTAGAAATTAAAGAAAAAAAACTGATAAGACTTATCATTGCAGAATCTTCTTTATGATGTATCTTAAGCATTCCTGAAACAAAAACATGCAACCACAAAGCATCATTTTCTTAAAATTAATTAATGATGAAAAAACAAGTTAAACAATAAGTTTTTTAATAATTATACTTTTCAAGTACATGTACAGATTACATATAAATCAATTCCATTCACAGTGAGTGAATGTGCATATTATATTGGGACATACATGTAGAAGCTTTCCATGTAAGAGGACTGGGCAAGAGTATTAGGCTACTGTACATGTACTTCCCGATAATCAAAAGAAATTTAATTGTTAATTAAAATACAAATCCAAGATTCCTCTGGCAATAGGTAGTAGTATAATTGCAATGTTCTTACTATTGGAATCAGTTTAACATGTTTAATAGGCACTCGAATGTAGTGCGATGATTTTCTGAGGAATTTCGGATTTAATGAATGCACGTATCTAATTATGCAGATGTATTGAAATGTAGTAAAAAGATAAGAAATTGTTAAACCTTAAACATAAACGAAATTAAATCACAGAATTTTTTAATAACCTAATGAAGTGCTCTTGTAGTCCGACGACACAACGTGAGCCTTGCATACAACATCACTAGTTCCGGGTTTCCATAGTTGTTTTGTTTTTGGATCAGTGCGTTTTATCGCAATTCTCTACTTTTTTGAGTGGATTTTGTCATGTGGAAACTTGTGTCCATCATATCCCGTGCACCCAGGTACACAGCAATACTGAGGCATTTAAGATTGAAGTTACGCTAACGTACCGTCTTCCGAAACGAAGTAAATATAGCCTATAGTTACGAGATTTGTTTATACCCGCTGCTACACGCACGCCACCTACCGATAGAAAAATCTACGGCGGAAACCATTGAATTCTCTTCATCACCTACAAAGAAAACAATCTGTAAAGGTAACAAAACACTTCAAAAAGTAATATTTATCATACAAGAAATAAAATATCTGAGCATCCATCACACATGGTCACTTTCATAGTAATGAATCCTTAAATTACACACGTGCACAGTAACGAAGAGGTTATTTTTAAATGCAGCTTGAATTTTAATTGGGTTTTCGGAAGAAAACATCAGGTTATTGCGATGGTTAAATTGTTGGCTGTTAGCAAGGCAGTATTCGTTTGGTTGAATGGAAAGCTGCAAGAGTTTTGCTCGTTTGCAGTTTGGAAATCTCCGGTAGATCTCCATTGTCTACTTTCCAAATAGCAAGTAGACTGGAGATATCCTGTACCAGTTCTGGAGGTGGCAAACGAACACACCCCAAAAGTGTACTCCAATTGTGAGGTCAATCCTTCTACAGCTTTCAAGAAAGGGAATTTTAGATTTGCATATCAATTGCTCATATACGGTGGTTGTCAAAAAAGTTCGTGGACACATGTAATTTTATAAAAAATGACGGCACCATTAACAGGAAAGTATTATAATATTTCAATATAAAGTATAATAATGTAAATATATAAAAATCAAAGCAATGTACATAATTGCATTAGAGTAACATTATATATACATTCCCTATGCAAGCTGCAGGGCCCAGTCTGACGGTGAATTTTATCAACGTTTCTATAACGTCGTCCTCTTTGGTTTACCTGAGAGCAATATGCCGCATTCACCATTTGGTATGGGGGTACAGTCGCATACTCCATCAGCATATAGCTTATGTCACTTGTGTATAAGTAAAATCTAACTATTTCCATGTCTTTCCTGTTTCCTCCTTCGTTTGTTTTGTTTCTATCGGTGTTTTGCCTAAGTCAACACAATTTTATAATGGTGCATTGTTCCCTGCGGTCAACTGACGCCGCTAGTCGAGGCGTTTTAAGGACATGTTCTTGCCGTAATATCTTTACTACCTCTACTAGTTTGAAAATATCTTCAAATGGTATATGAAAATGACGTACACCATACATACTACATCACAACAGAAGATTATAAAGTTTTGAAATGTTTTATAATAACTGTTAAAATTCATACCGAAAACTCAATTTCAATGTTTGGACAATTTTTACGATGAGCAGTGCGAACTTTCCGCGACCCTTTGGTACATTATTACGTTAGTTTGTTTTTAAGGAAACCATTCAAAATCACTGTAGTTTGATTGGAATTTTATGTCAAAGATTTTAAAAACAATATGAACACAAAACTCATTTAGAGTGACAAAAACGCAATTGTCCACGAAATTTTTGGACAACCCTCGTACATGTAACAGATATGTAAAAACTGTTTGAATTTTGGGTAATTATAATTTATGCAATATTTTCAACAAATAAACTGAGTCAAATTCTACATATCATTGCATATCAGGGACCTACTTTTCCAATACAAGCCGAAATGTGGATGCAATATTAGTTGTTTTGGGAATTGCAAATGTTTCAGGTCTGGTTTATCTTGCACTTTTCTTTGCAGATCCAACTGCTCAGGTCAATTAAGTTCATAAAAGAACTGCAGCTTGTTTTTAAACGCATTTGTAAGTGTATGGAATAAACATCAAACTATATCCTACAACATATTCTTTTTTCAAAATTTGACAGAAAATTAAAATGTAACCTAAAAATATTTAGAGGCGACCATCTTGAAAATGATCAAAACTTGAATGGTCAATGGTATTTTTTATTCAAGTGAAGGAACCGTCATACAAAATTTGGTGCATGACTCAAGAGTGCAATATTTTCCCCTATATCCACTTTACGTTTAAAAGTATTATCTCGATTAGTATTCATAAAATGAAGAATTTATTAAGAACATTTTAAAATCAAATTCTTAATACGTTTTACGGTGCTACCGTTGCGACGAGCGCAGCAAGAATGACACCTACCTTGCATCATTGTCAACTTAGTAGTATAATTGAACAACGAACATCAAAAAAAAATTTAAACGATATTTCTAACTTTAAAAAATTCTTACAAATTGCTTCCCTAAAACCGTTCTTTACTTTTAATAAGAACTGACCAGACTTTAAAATATAATTTGGTTTTTTTTTTGGTCAAAAGTGTTAACGGTATGATTTCTATCTTCTTCTTTTTTTATCCATTTCTATTTGTTTATTAAACCTTACATATTCAGCCACTAGTCCTTAGGTGGTAGGAAATGCATTCTCCTTTTCCGAGTTAATTATTGACTGTGTTTTTTTTTTATAATTTTTTTACACTATTACTAGATTGATAGGTTGCAGGATTGTAAATTTGCACTAGAGTTTGCATAGGATAATACTTTATACAATGCAACCTGTCTCCTATAAATATTTTCTTATTAAAATAGGAGGGAATGTGTTTGATACTTCCTGTCCGTTTCCATAAAATGTATTATTTTTCAAACTTTTTTTTAACTCTACCTGAACATAACTTTAACATATACAGGTTTATCGGCAGCTGTATAGCATGCCAATGTTTACAAATGATAAACAAAACCAATTCATGCGCCGAATCAACACCTTTGCTATGTCATAGCACTTTTTTCTCTATTATACACTATATATCTCTTTTAACTGTCTTCTGCAGGGGTAAAGTATTATTAAATAATCCTAATGGACAACAGAGCACTTAAAGAAAACAATTTAAAAATACTATCAGTAAACTGCCAAGGGCTTAATGACTTCCATAAGAGGAAAGATGTTTTCAGAAATCTTAAAATAAAAAACCACAATATTTATTTCTTGCAAGATACACATTTTAGTGAAAAAGATGAAATGTTGATACAATCTCAATGGGGAACTAAATCTTTCTTTAACTCATTCAGAACAAACTCTAGAGGGGTGGCAATTCTTTTAAATAACAATTTTGAATGTAAAGTACATAACATAGATAAAGATGATAGTGGTAATTATCTTATATTAGACACTACTGTTGAAAATATGCACCTTTTACTGGTAAATATATATGGCCCAAATTCAGATACACCAAATTTTTACTCAGAATTAAGGAATAAAATTGACTCTTATCTTAATACACAACATATTATAATTGGAGGTGATTTCAATTTAGTAATGAATAAAGACTTAGACTCTATGAATTATAAACATCTGAATAACCCAAAAGCAAGAATAGAAGTTTTGAAATTAATGGAGACATTTAATCTTGTGGACATATTTCGGGAAAATAATGCAAATTTAAAAAGATACACATGGAGAAGGAAAAGTCCTATAAAACAAGCCAGATTAGATTTTTTCCTTATATCTGAAACTCTAACAAATAGAGTACCACATGTACAATTTGAAAATGGATATCGTCCAGATCATTCCCCAGTAATTCTTGAATTTAAAGTAAATGAATTTATGAATGGGAAAGGCTTTTGGAAATTCAACAATTCCCTATTAGTTGATACAACATATATTAACTCTATAAAAAAATAATTAGGGAAGTAAAAAGACAATATGTTTGTCCTATATACAATATAGATAATTTAGATAATATAAGAAATGAAGATATCAAATTTATAATTGATGATCAACTTTTTATAGATATTCTTCTTACTGAAATAAGGGGTAAATCCATTTCATACTCTGCTTTTACGAAAAAAAATCAAATGAAAGAGAAAAGGAATTAGAAAATGAGATTACATGTCTTGAGCAGAACTTCACGGAAAACTCCTTAGATTTATTATCGAACAAACAAGATGAGCTTCTCAACATAAGAAAAATTAGATTAAAAGGTCAATGTATCAGGTCAAAGTCTAAATGGATTGACGAGGGAGAAAAGCCGTCCAAATATTTCATTCACCTAGAGACTAGGAACTACATAAGTAAACAAATAACAAATATTGAAAAAGATGATAGGTCGGTTATTTTCGATCAAATGAAAATATTAAAAGAAACTAAATCTTTTTATGAACACTTGTATAAGAAAAGAGAAATTATAAATGAAGAAAGTTTCCATGAAAAGTAAAAAAAAATTAAGTGTCCTAAACTTAATAGTGAAGAGTCAAATACCCTGGAAGTTCCTTTAACTGATACAGAAATTCTGAATTTCCTTAAGAAAATGAAAAATGAAAAAAGTCCTGGCCCTGATGGTTTTACAAGTGAGTTCTTTAAATTCTTCTGGAGAGACTTAGGAATATTTATCACAAGAGCAATAAACCACTCTTTTCAAATAGGAAACTTTTCAGAAATAAATAAACTAGGTGTTATTACATGCATTCCCAAATCTGGAAAACCTAAACAATTTCTGAAAAATTGGCGTCCCATTACTTTACTTAATGTTATTTACAAGCTTGCTTCAGGAAGCTTAGCTGAACGCATGAAAACTATTCTAGATAAATTGATAAATAATGATCAGACTGGATTTTTGAAGGGAAGATTTATTGGGGAAAATATAAGACTTATATATGACCTTATGTATTATACAGAGCATTACAACATACCCGGCCTTTTAATGTTAATTGATTTCGAAAAGGCTTTTGACACCATCTCATGGAGTTTTATCTCAAAAACACTAGACTTTTTAAATTTTGGACCCTCCTTCAAAAATTGGATAAAAACATTCTATTACGGAATTAAGGCATGTGTGATTCAAAATGGTATAATTTCAGAATACTTTAATCCAGAAAGGGGCTGTAGACAAGGTGACCCAATATCTCCATATCTCTTTCTTCTCTGTGCTGAGATTTTAGGAATATTAATAAGAAATGAAAAAGACATCAAAGGTATAAATATTGATGGGGAAGAATACAAAATATCTCAATATGCAGACGACACATCAATTATAATGGATGGTACACCACAATCATATGATGGCATTCTTAGGGTTTTAGACTTTTTCGCACTTGAGTTGTAAGCATCAGGCTTAAAAATAAATTTTACAAAAACAAAAATGGTTTGGATTGGTAGCAAAAAATTTTCAAAGGATGTATTTCATCATTCACGATGGAAACTTAGTTGGAACAATTTAAATTTTGAGCTTCTAGGTATCAAATTTTCAGTTACATTAGATGAAATGAAAGAATTAAATTATTTACCAAAATTGTCTGAAACTAGAGCAGAGCTCGTGGCAAAGCCCCGAGTAGGTCTTCCGTTGTTGCTGCGAGTTGAAAATATATGTTATATGGTGTCAAACGATTATAATTACTATACTTTCAGTTCTGCTTTTGTTATAAAAATGTGTTGTGATTGAAAGCCTGTATATAAAACGTGTTTTGAAACAAAGAAAGGAAGAAAATATTTTAGGAAAACTATTTGTCGAGCAGAGTTTATGTAATCGTTTCAAACATTCTTTAAAAAGTGAGATGTTTAATGGCGAGTTAAATTTTCAAGGGTAGCAAGCATTGTTATAAACAGTATGTACTCATGATTCATGTCAGGAATTGTATTTCTTTTTTAAACTGAACCCGCCTACAAAACACGTAAACCTTTCTCAAAGATAACTTCAATATTAAAATATTTCTAAATTTTTGAAGACTATGTGCACGTTTAGAATTGCGTGCTGACAAAATTTACAGACCCTAAAACGTACTACTACACCAAAAAAGCGTGCGGCCTACGTGCGAGAAACGTTTCGTGTAAACCTTTTAGAGTTTCATGTAAACCGTTTAGCGTTTCGGGCAAAGCGTGTAAATCGTTTCGAGCAAAGCGTGCGAGAACCGTGTGAAACGTTCATCAGATTTCATTCGGAACTCTCTGACAAGTTAATTGTTTCAAAATGGCGCCCGTGTTTTACATTACTTTAACAAAATTGAGCGAATTTTTAACAAACAAAAGAAAGGTATATATATTAAAAGACGACTAGTAACAGATAATTACATGTATATTTAACGTTTTCATGCGATGTTTCAGTACTGAAACAATATTAAAATTCGCTATACATAAAAAATATTAAATACAGTTAGTGAAACATGATTTCTATTGGAACAAACCTAAACCAACTTTAACTTGCACGATCATGTTTTGATAAGCATGTATTTTTATTATTTATTTACATCGATAACTCTTACTGAGACCATTCGGCTGTGTACAAGCAGCACACATAACCTCGGACATCGGGTGAGACCTGCACCTGGCTAAACCTGTCAATCAAACTCTGTGTATTTGTTTTCATTGGATGGTCAGGCGTCTCTCTTTTGTCAAAAGCCAATGGAAAATTAATGACTTCAAGGTAATCGGAATACGTATTTGATGAAGCACACAATTTAAATGATAGAAAATTTATTAATTATTTGAACAAAATTAAATGTAAACATAGAAAGGTAATAAAAAAATTAATTATTATGGGAATCTATACGCATGATACTCAATTCAAATAGATTATATTATGATTTTATTATTTTATGTAGTAAAATCACCCTTCCAACTGTTACTCAATTACATAACAATTGATGACCTGGGGCTATAAATGTTCTGAGCTGTGTGCGCTGAAGCGACACAAGATTATCGGTCGCATGCGGCAATTGAATTAACACAGACTGGCCGAATAAACAAAGGGGTGGGAAAGTGAAACAAAATGTTACACATAAGAAACCACCAAAAATGATTTTCGACAGATCTTGCTATCTTTTCTCCAATTAAAAAAAAAATCCAGCGCGAGCACCAGTCAGCGGGGCGGGAGAAGGGGGGGGGGGGCAGCAATGAGTTCGCTTCCACAATGAAACTACAGTAGTGATTAATATGTGACCGATAGAATCTAATCTAAAGTTGTTTAAACTCATTTGAATATTTTTTAAAATAATCATCGAATGCCTCAATTCAGGGCATTCCTTTATCGTGCTAGCACCTACCGCAAACATGTAACATGGAACTTTGATTATAATTTGATTTGATTTTTAAACTACCTTATACGCTATCGTATAAATCATTGCTTAATCAACTGTACAAGTAAAATAAATTTATCTTTTCATCTTAAACCAATATAATAGTTGAAAACATAATAAAATATAGTTGTGTCCGTGCAAAATATGAAACATAAACGCGTCATAAGGTACATGTAGAAGAACACGAACCGACCGCGGATCACTTATCCACTCTCGCCGGATCTCCTCAGCCATGTGCGAGGGATTATCATCATTTAAATGTTTAATATTTGAGGGGGGGAGGGGTGTTGATTTAAAACATTAATTGTACAGTTTTTAGGTAGTTTACATAAACAAACCAACTATTAGTTTATGTCTAACGATTTTTCCGATTTGGAGTAATATCGTTCATTAATATTCATTTACACTCAAATATTTAATTAAATATATACAAGTAGGACAAACTTTTATAACATAAAATTAAAACAGTTCTTGTATATACGGCTATATTAACTCAAACACGTTCATATGCATGTAAGTGTAAGTCGCGGTGTGCGAATCTTGTGTATTAAATACCCGCTTACCGCTAGGTAATGCAGCCGTCGCTGATCTCCTCGGCCGTGGGCAAAGAATATATTTCGTAAAGGTACAACGCACAGAAACGCACAGCTCACAACCAAGGAAGATTTGAAAAGTTTGCAATATAATGACCTTACTCTATCAAATAGAAGTTATATATTTTAAACTTAAACCCCACAATTGATCTTAGTCTATTATTGCTATAGAGAATGACATTGCTTTTATTAATTAAATGAACTATATCTTACTTGACATCCAATCGTTTAATCCACAAAAGATTTTGTGTAATCAAAACTAAAACAATTCTTGAGTTCGCGGCTAAATAAACTCATATATGAGAGACGCAACTCTCGTGTATTAGATAACCGCTGACCGCTAGGTAGTCCAGCCGCGAGCATGGTAACCGATTTTCTCGGCCGCGGGCGAGGGAGAGCTTACGTAATGGTACACACACACACAGCTCTGATTCAAGGTAGATTTTAAATGCATGGAGTTAATAAATAAAATGTAATGCATAGAGTTTTTTAATTCCATATTTTGTGGTTAAAAAGAAAAGAAAAAGAATGTTTTGTTTTCCAATTGCCGTTTTTAATGATTGTGCACTAAGAACTTAACAACAATGACTTAAACTCCTAAAAAAAAAGCATGTACTCCAACAACAAAAAAATTCTTATAAATTAATGCCTCCTGTATAAACCAGCATACTTTCTGCGGCAACTTTATGCCAGTTGTACGCACAAAGACTTTCGTTAACTTGTCAAATGAAAACAGGTACATGTCAATATGTAAAGCTTTTTACACTCATACTACACAAATCACTTACAAAAAAATATTTTTACGACCTTTATGAGATCCCAACAAACAACTTTTCCAGCGACATCTATATCAAAATCCAAACCGTTTTTGAGTTATTAAGCAAAAAAATTTAGGGGCTATTGGCCCTTAATTTAAGGGGCCAGCCCTTTTTTATTGGTGTCAAATGAAAGCCCTTGATATTCTGCACAACTTTTATTCTACATGTTTTAACAAAATATTTTTCGTTAAAAAGATATAAAGGAAAATATGTCTAAATTTTTGCACTTTTTGGAATCCTGTTTTTGACCCCCTACCTTTTCCTAAATAAGGAACGTAATCCAAAAACAAAAACCGATGTATACAACTTCAATGTCTTTGTTATTCAAATTCGTTGGATTCCCATTCCCTGCTATCATAGTCTCGGAGCCTTTATCTGGAAACCAAAGGCCCTAAAAAAATTTAAAAGGGGAATAACTCGTTAACGGAAAGGGAATTCTAACTTTTATGAATTGGTGAAGATAGTGTTTTGTAAATTCCATTAGCCCTGAAAATTTGAGCAAAATCCGTTCAGAAATGAGCAAGATATGAAGCCTCAAAGTTCGCGTCTAGGAAGAAAAAAAAAAAAAAAAAAAAAAAGAATAATCTTAACCCGCACAATAATAGAAAGGTCTTCCGTTGGAAACGGAAGACCTTAATTAGAAGATTGATAAATCAGTGGAAGTTAAGAAAATTAACACCAATTGGTCGAATTACGATAATCAAGACACTAATAATACCAAAGCTAAATCATTTGATACTAGCATTACCCAACCCAAAAACTGAATACCTAAAAACTTTTGAACATGATATTTTTCATTTCCTATGGGGCTGTAAAGTTCATAAAGTAAAGAAAAGTACAATCATACAAGATTATACTCATGGGGGTCTCAAAATGGTTGATTATGGAAATTTTATCACAGCACTCAAAGCTACTTGGATGAGAAGACTAATTAAAACTGATATAAAATGGGTAAAGCTTTTAGAATCAATTTTGAAAATTAGTATCTCTGAAATATGGAGAAATGGTCCTGATTATTCGTACCTTCTATGTAAAAATTAAGAAAATTCTTTTTTAAAGAAGTGCTCCTCAGCTGGTTAGAAATAATTGAACAAACACCACTTAGTAAACCCCAAATTATAAATGATAATATATGGCACAATCCCAAAATCACCATAGACAATAAATCAATATTTATCAAAAGTTATGTTAATAAAGGATTTATTTTTGTTAGTGATCTGCTTAATATAGATGGAACATTTAGAAACTTTGATGAATTGAAACACATTAATCCAAAGACAAATTTCATAGAGTATGCAAGTTTAAGAACTGCAGTTACAACCAGACTACATGTACATACACAGGATATACACTTACCAAGCCTACAGAACACATTACGATATGGACCAATTGTCCCTAATCATATTATATTGTTTATTAATACTTGTAAAGGTTGTAAACCCATGTACAACATACTATTAGACAAAAAAGAGAAATATGTACATCAATATCAAAATGGAGAGTAAAGGGTTATAACTATTCACAAAGTTCTTGGAGTAGAATTTTTGAACTCCCTTTTAAGTGTACACAGGAATCAAAACTACATTGGCTGCAATATCAAATACTTCATAGGATTGTCCCTACAAATAAATATCTTTTTTAATATAAAAAAAGCAGAATCTGCTGTTTGCACCTTTTGTAAAAAAGATGAAGAAAGTATTAGTCATTTATTTTATGAATGTAATATAGTAAAAGAATTGTGGTGTGATGTTGAAGAGTGGATTTTTACACAGTTTGAAATCTCGATTACATCTGATATTCAATCATTTCTTTTTGAAAAATACAAAAATAAAGAAAGTTATAAATTTTTTAACCTGATAGCTCTTATTGTGAAGCAATATATTTTTTCATGTAAATATAAAAGTAATCCGACACCAAATATACATGCCTTGAAAAAGGTCATAACTGAAAGAATCTTAACTGAAAAAATATTTGCTGTTGAAAAGATGTAATTATAAGGAATACGAAAGCCACTGGCAGAATATCTGTGAAAAATTGTAGTTATAGAGATAAGTTTAATTTTTCTGTTTTTTTGTTTGTTTTGATCGATGTGAACTCTCATATCATTTCATTTGTTTTCAGTATAACATAGTCTATACTTGTATTGTAATCCACCTGCATAATCTCTTATTACAAACGTTATCCGTGATACGTTATACGTATGTTGAATAAGAAATATCGTTGGCCATTCAAGTTTTGGTCATTTTCAAACTGGCTGCTTTTTTATCATGTTTTATTGACATTTAAAATATTTCTTGGTAATATTTTTATATTCTGTGAAAGGATCTATCGTCTTTTACAACTGCGTTGACTTATAGGGACGGTATTGGTTTCTGTCTTTACAAATAGCATATCGCGTTCCGTTTCTCTTCTTGATTTTAGGCCATACACAGTTAACTGCAGTAAACAGTACACACTTATCGAAGGTGTTTTTTACAAGATTGTTTTGTATTTGAACTTATTTATTTCACACCAAATGACAAGAAGGTTCTTATTTTAATGTCTCTCGTTGGTATGGATGCTTTTCGCGATGTGGTTCTTAATGTGGGAGAATAAGGACAATTTGCAATCAAAACGTGCAAGATATTTTCTGAAGTAAATGTAAACCACAGGATGAACCTCTGCCATTCAGTCAACTGAAAGGTTACTGAAATGTGGCTGAATGACATAGCTATGCCATTAAGTCACCTTTCCAGACCATTCAGTTAACATCCAATTGACTGTATGGCAGAGCTTCATCCTGTGAACATGGCGGTAAAGAATTTGCTAATCCCGTTAGTATACATGCGTCCTTTTACAAGTAATTTTTGGAGAAGATATATTCAATTACGAAAAATGTCATTGGTGTAAGAAATGCAAATTATGAAAAACGGAAAATTTTAGAAATTGTGTCGATACTCAAATGTAGGCTTACAGCTTGAACAGGATCAGATTATAGCATATCGTCAGTTATTCGTTAAAACATTTGCAATGCTTGTTGCCAATTGTCTAACTGACTCATCCACATTTTTTTCCAATCTGTTAACCTCCCTACTGCATTTTTTTTGGCATAAAATGTTATCAATGCACAAGTTCTCTAATTTGCAAAGAAGGAACTGCATCTACCTGCAGTACTTTTCCCACTATTGTACCATTACTTATAGATTTTTTTTTCTGGAAAGGGAAACGCAAAATCTTTTCTGGACACGATTTTTTTCACATGGGGCCTGTACCGAGTGACACAGTGAATTGTTCTTGTCTTTAAACAAAGCGTGCTTACATATACACTAAAGTATAGTTACGGCTTAGTGATTTTAGTTCAGTATATACTTTTTCATAAATGACTTCAATTGGAAGAGCAAACGTGCATTATAGGATGAAAATCGGAGTAAAATACAAAATACACAATTCAGTCGAAAAAAAACAAACCCAAGAAGGTGTTAATACAAACCGATAATTTAAAAAAAAGTAAGCCTACAGATGGTGTCGAACCATTGCAAAAAATTGCACAAAATCATCCAGAAGATACTCATAGTGATGTAAATATAGACCAATATGATTCCGAAATTTTTGTCTTTTTTTTTGAAAAATTCAACCCCAGGGCCGGGGTGCCCTTAAAAATATTCTATCTTAATTTATTCCTTTGAACAAAACTTATCAATATATCTAAAAATTTTAGGGGCAGGCCGATCCCGAGGGAGATCTAAGCTACAATCCATGCAGAACTATACCATTTTACTCAGTTTCCTGGCAAATTAATCAGTTTACGGCAAATTTGCCGCAATAATTTATTTTTGTAAGAGATATTTTTTATTTCTTTTTTTTCATTTTGATTTATCTTTCTTTGTTTTCACTATTATCATTTATCATCATATATATTCTAGATCTTAAACAAGATAAATGCCCTATTTATCTCTAGGACAAATCAATATACACAATACAGTATGTATACTAATAAGACATTTGTTATGCTTTTAATATTGTTCACGTAATGCTCTGCTTGAATTCTTTTTACATGTATTAGGTAAGTGCACAACATATTAACATATCTTATAGAAAACCCAATACATAAATTATCCAAAACTTATTGATACGAAATACACAAACCTGAATAAGATTTATCTTTGGTTTAGTTTTCTTCAAATAAATGTTAAAAACACCCTCAATCTTTGAAGCTGGTTAACCACTGCAATTGTGCAGTGGTGCTGTACGTGCTAGTCGAAAAAACATACAATAGATTAACAAATATTTGGCGACCCTCAAAATCACTATTCTTTATAAATTGAAAAGGCTCTTTAAATGTTATAAATCAGCATCAGTTTCGGTATTCTGATGTACATAAAATGATTTCCAGTATATAGGTAATCTACTCAAGAGTATTTTTGTAAACCTAACTTATCTTACTAATTTAAGGTTCAGGTCGAACTTGCATAAATAATGCAAGTGTGATTCTACACATCTACTAAACATCTCTGGAAGTTTATTTGGTCAATAACTGTGTAACGATTATCGCTTTAATTTGTGAACTAAAAGATCATGATAAGAGAATAAAGTAAAAATGCACTTTATTTATACATAAATAATCTGTCACTTATTTTTAAAAAAGCTTAAAAGGATGTTTATGCATATTTTAAAAATTTGGTCTTGTGAACTATGTAAATATAAACTCATCAAAACATATAAACTCGGATGTACATCATAACTAGTGAAATGTACTTTCAAATAACATGTACATTCCAAACACATCAGGACTAGTCTAATTGATATATGATGTAAATACAAGACTGAAAACTAGTTCTAAACAACATAATGAATAAAAGAGGATGCTTATGTAGTATGCTTAGCAGATCTCTTTTGTTATAAAGATTGAATATAAGTAACTGGTCCAAAAAAGTAGCAATGACCTACACAACCCAAAATTAAATGCACGTATATACCACAACAAAAGCACACGTCTGAAAACGTCACCAGTCCAATCGGGTAACGCTGTCTAACATGGCTCTAACATTTACAATAAATTTAGTGCATACATACAACTGAACAAAACACATAATGCCAGGATTTTCCTTGGTTTTACAATCATGCATTATATCTACAATCCATATTTAAACGATCAACTTACCACATTTACCAGGTTGGGACCAATCTCCCAAATGGGATATAATATCCCAAACGGGTTATTATGACCCAAACAAGCTATATATAGATATCCCGCACGGGCTATATCGCGCGGTTTTCTTCCTGCAGGAATAAGAAGAGTTCTTTCCGCAATATGTCGAGTACATTGGTAAGGAAACTGAGTCATTATGTTTATACCGAGTTAAATTGGACGTATTTTTTTTATCCCTATATACCTCAGAAAGTTGTTTTCTAAAACATGAGTCAGTCTTTTCGCACGGTGACCTTAACTGTTTATTCTTAAACTTACCTTTATTTTCTTAAATCAACAAAAGTTGATGTAATTTTCTTCGACACTAGCTCCTGGAAGACATATTGAAACAATGAGTTCTCGCGAGATCAAATTATCTTATCAGAAATAGGCTATGATCTTTGATTTGGTTGAAATTTAGAAGTTATTGTATGGAGCACGAGAAGGATTAAAATAATTATAGGGAAAATAAAATGCGCCATTAACTTTATGTTTCGCTGTATATAATAATTTTTTTAAACAAAATATTACATATAATTTGTTAAGTCACTTATTTAACAACTGTTAAGATTAATATATATATTAATAGATAGATAGATAGATAGATAAATAGATAAACATTTACACATTCTTTGCAAGTTTACAGGTGTCTTTACAATAATGTGATAAGGAAAATAATATTCCAAGTAATTGTAAGCATAAAAATTGCAATATAAACATTTAAAAATTTAATCTTTTCCTTCCTCCAATTTTAAAACATCATGATAAAATTTAAGAATGTCTGCTTTTGGCTTAGATTTCACTTTCTTCCACTCGGCATTGATTTCCTCAGTGTTAATTTTTTTCACTTCGCATTCAATGATCTTGATAATTTCGTTTTTTGTTTTATTTACAATTGATTCGGCTTTTGACCTTTCATCTGCAAGGATAAACAGTGCAGGGAATTATTTCCTTTCACTCAAGCTATGGTCCACAAGAAAATTTATGAATTCTTCTCGGCATCGCAATGAATTTACGTGAAAGTCCTTTAAGGCACTATCCAAGGGTTTTTTCATTAAAAGATGTGTGACACTTTTCCTTGAACGGATCACTTATGTAGGCGGATGCGCGAATGGATTATCTGAAACAATTGATTTCAAAATCAATATTGTACATATACGAATATTCGGCATCCAGCTCACAAATGCATAAAGCAGCACTCAAGTTTTCTCTGACCTATAAAAAATATGAAAATTTTGGTTTAGAAAATGTTTGACAATCAAAAATACCAATTGTACAATTATTTCATTAAATGAAACATCGATGAAAAGAAATAAAAGAAATGACATAGGAAAAGCTAACGGAAATAGGCTTTGCCCCCCCCCCCCTCCCCCTCCCCCTCCCCCAAGAAATATTGCCATCCCCCCCCCCCCCTTCAAACACAGAATCCTAAATAATTATGGTTCAACACGCAATTTTATGATTGGAATTTTATAATTATGCTAATATATCCATTTATATGAAAAAATGCATGTATCTACTTTAGGCAAAAGAGATACATGAAGTGACAGGGGCAGACTGTGTTTTATACTTAAAGAGCCCTGGAGGGACCGAATATGTGTACAAGTCTGCAGGGGTAAATTTTGACTTGGTAATGAATTTATGAATACTTTATTTCATATGTAAATATTATGAGTATGAATATCATAAAAAAGGTTAAATTAATGTTCAAAGGATACCTTTATTCCATATCTTAAATATTCAGGGAAAGGTCAGTGCTCAAGATGAACCCCAACAGAAAGAAGACGGGCCATTTACAAGCTCAATGGACCCCAGTACATCCCTGTCACTGTTGTCCATAAGGAGCAGGACGCGCCACACAGAGTCACAGACATCAGAGTCCTCCTTCTCCAAAATTCAGGAGTCTACACTTTGTAGGTTCTGTGGAGAAGGGAGGAGGATACCAAGGTTCTTTGGATTGGGTGCTCGCATGTCGCGCACCGTGGGCGGGTGAAGCAGACATGCAAGTACTGGGTTCATGCCCTGTGCCTTGGTATTACAGCTACAACTAAGGCACCTCTGAGCAGAATAGGATGGAAATGCCCTCACCACATCATGCTTTCTAAAGACAAGAATAAAAAAAAGTCAATGAGTAATATTTTTTTTTTTAATTTCAAAATGGCTGAAATTACCTTTTCCAGTTTGTCAATGCACCTACAAACATTTCTCCACTTCTCCTCATCAGACACTCCATTTTGGATCCACATCTTCGTTTTCCTGTTTTTTGCTTCTAATATAAAATCACCCCCCTCACCCTTGGCATCACTGCCAGAAACTCTGTAGGACTCATGTTCCTCAATAAACCCACGTACTTTACCTGGGCACTGAATGCGAACAAATGAGTCCCCCATATATGTCTCCATATAAAATGGCATGTTAAGGCCAAAGAATAATGATGAAAACTTTGTTTTAGACGCATTAATTGCTGTAAAATTGTTGCGCCGGACCCCTGCCCTACATGGAGGGCAAGGCAGTATGAAAATACTACCTCAGCCATAAACTTATAATTGGGGTTTTTAACCCCAACATACCATTGATAGAAACCATTGACAGACGGCGAGGATGTATTCGGATCCCTTACATACACCAACAAAAGCTCTGCAGCCATTGACTGGAGAAATATCTGGAATAATTGCCAGCTTTTGTGGTGGACTGCAAAATTTTTGTCATATAATGACATTGCGGACAATTTTTTTTCTATCATTCGTTTCTACAACATAAAACTAGTTTATCATTGCCTGTTGCACTCATAAAGGAGGTTTGTGCTTTGAGGCTAATTAAGCCTAAAAGTTTGGCAAGATCGATAAGGATAACATCCCATAGGAGACGAAATATGGCTTTTGTCATATTGATCTCATAATGACCAAGTCCTGAAATTAATATTGTGCATTGTTATATTGCATAATGCTATATTTATTTCTAATTGATTAGTGGAAAGAATACAAAACTGTGTGATTTTATAAGATAATTTAAGGATTAATGTACCAGGCAGCATGACAATATCGTTGTACTTTCTACATTTGTCTGTGTCAATGTTTAGAGCATGGTCGTAGTTCTTGATGTGGTCCATAAAATCTGGTTCATCCATGAAGTCCATGCCACAATCTGGACAGGTGAACGTTCTCTACAAAAAGTATTTTACGATGTTGATTTTTATTCCGTGGGATTTAAATGTTTACACCATTAATATGTATTTTAATATGCGACGAACCGATGATTCTTGATGCCAGAGTATATGGCAAGCCATCACATCCAACCATTGTCCATTTTCTCTCCTCACCCACCTTCGCCTTTTCCCGAATGTGATCAAGAACCTGAAACCGTAATTTTTTTTAATAAATTTAAACAAACGCATGTAATGTTGCACTAATTGGTTGATGAATATATCGGTACATGACTTACAAACCTTCTCAACTGCCTCGTAAGAACAGGGGTTTTCAAAACATGGTTCTCCCATGACGACGGTTGGTCACAAAATAGAATGGTCACATTTTCATTGCAAATAAAAAAAAAAGAAATCTTCTCGAATTTTAATGTTGTATTAGGAAAAAACCCATTTATTTAATAATAGAATAATATGCACCTTTCTTCTGCTCTTAAATAGCTTATATTGAGCAAATTCTTGTCAATTTTATCCAATCTGTTCTCATCCTGGTTGTTCACAATTTTTTCTAACTTGTCTTAAATGAATTCATTTCTAAACAGACAAACGATAAGAAATTATATTTGTTAAGGATGTAATTTATTATTTTATCTTAATTTGAAAATAAATGCAATATGAATGATAATTTTACTAAACGAACACAATGTATCTATAGTGCCGAAACGTTTCAAAGTATAACAGATCAAGGTCTTTCATTTTATTAATTGTATCTTTTTTGCCAGCACTTGTATATTTCATCCAGTGTCGTGGAGATAGTTCCGGTATATGTTGGATATGGCTCTCACTGTCCGGGATAATATGTACCATGGTGGTGATAACACTTGCCTTACTTTTGTAATTTACCTCCAACTCCCATTTTTTCTCTAAAACCTATGGTTTCAATACAACAAAATTATGAAAATTACCTAATTTGGACAGGAATATTTTTAGATATTATCTAGTCATTTCTTTAAAAAACATGTTAATATACGTATACCAGTTTATGTCTTTATGTTTTTGTCGAAGCTAACCCAAAAAACTTGCGTCAGAGAGAGAGAGAGAGAGAGAGAGAGAGATAGAGAGATTATTTTAATCCAATTATTTGTCCCAAAAGCATTAACGTTTACCATACATGTAGAATTATATATGATTATAAGCTGATTGCAACTAAATTTTGTTTATTATCACCTGGTTATTGTCACAAAATGTTACAACATCAGAGTTTTGGGGGCATTCCATTGCATCTTTGCTCTGCTCTGATATCCAATTCTAGACGGTTGTATAGGACCCAGATGGACTACCCTTACATCCTATAATCAAAGCAGATTTGCTGCCTGTTATGTAGTATCTGGATAAGATAAATAGAGATAATTAGTTTTTAGAATAAATAATTAATTTATTATTCATTATACATACATCACATACAGCGCACTTATATGTAAATTAAATTACGTAATAGGTGTAATTTGGCTGCAATTATTTAGTCATCACATGAATACCTGTGTGTGTGTGTGTTCTAAACATACCCAAGTAGATTTTGGGAGAAAGACATTGGGGAAGCAAAGTAATTGTTTCTGCAACTGTAGATAGACTATACGGTCTTTGCCAGTCGAATTTCATCACAATTATTGTTGCATACTCCTTTGATGAAATTGACTATCACTTGGTTTCTTTCAAGCAACCAGTCTGAAACGATATACAATTTTAATAATAAATATTTATATCATAGATAATATATAACTATATTCAATCAATATTATAACAGTGTGTAATGGGGGTGGGGGGGGGGGGGGGTGAAGATATGTACATTTATTATTATATGATTTATATATTCACCCTTCAGATTGGACGTTTCCAAGTAATCGACATCTTTATACTGGCTCCCACATTTCACGGTATCCTCGTAAGTTGCTTTGGCTTGTTTTTTCCCAAAGTATGAAATATTCATTCAAAAACAATGCGTAATTGCCCCCTTAAAATATGTATAAAGAGTTTATTTATGGGTTGTTCTTTGAAATTTAATAAAAAATAAAAATTCATTTAGTTGTTGCTTGTAAAATAGAACAGGTCTTACTCAGAGGATACTAGTATATTACCTAAAGCGTATGATAAGGACGACAGCTGATCGCTCGTTAGCTTATTACTAGTTACTGCCTGCAGGAATTCTTTAAAGTACTCTACAATACTAAACTTTTTCTTTCTTGCTGCCTCCTCAGTATCATATTCGTGCTGAAGACACTGCTCAGCAAATTTAACGCAGAGGCTACACAAAAAGGTAGAATGAGTGAATATGAATTCCCTTTTCATCAAAAAGTTGATTCCTTTAACTCTAATTTTCTTGTCAGATAACCTATGTACAATCTCCTCGTCATCTGGGAATAATGTTGAACAGCAGAGATGCTGTTTGCAACTACACCCCCGTTTAGGGGGCATGTCTACAGAAAAAATAATATTAAATAAGATAAAGGTCAATATAACCCTCAAAGAATTTATTCCAGATAAATTTAAATGTGTAATTTATTATGTATTCAATCTGATGTGTTCAATTTATAACCATAAATTACTTTATATCCAATATAAATATAGCGGACCAGAATGCACCAGAATCAAATTCACTGGGTACCGTTTAAAAACTTGCGCATAATATTATCTTGATGAATTTCTAAATTTACAGATAAATTGCAGTAAACATGCTCATTATAATTTAATCACTTTGGCAATATGTTATGATAAATTAACACTAAGAGAAAATTATTTTTCATTTTTCATATTTGTATACGTAATGTAATATAATGTTGCATGTTCGATAACCTTAATCACTTTTTATTCGTGTGTTACATTTATTTTTAAAAGTTTATACAATTTTCCAACAACATTTCCGTAAAATGTTCAATACATCTACTCATAAGCATGGATACATTAATTTTATTAAAATTCTTTAATAATTCTCCTTTTGGCGCACCATACATTCTTTATGAAAATATGACCTATTTTATAAAACCCTCTCTATTTGGACAGTAAGTGATTGGTTTGGGTGCGAGTCGGGTTGGATACGACTTGACTGTAATTCATCTCATGATCATACAAGCGCAATATGGCGGAATGAAGTGTGGTTTTTCAGCAGGTAAGAGCAATTATGCCTTTAATTAAGTTTAAATAGCTTTAACAAGGAAAGTGTAGTCGTAAATATCAAAGACACTTACTTTTCACCTTATGTACTGGCACTTCCGCATCAGTTGAGGCTATGAGGGCCAAATTTTCAGCTGCCTTTTATATACTTGGGTCCCTATCAGCAATCGAGATCCCTCGCAAAGAAGCGTATTTTGGAAATTCTCGTGCAAAATATACCGCCAAATTTTATGAAGCCTGTTTGGGTTATCTATATATAGCTTGTTTGGGTCATAATAACCCGTTTGGGATATTATATCCCATTTGGGAGATTGGTCCCAACCTGTTTACACAGCTTATGGAACTACAGTACTGTTTACTATAAAGTTAAATAAAATTCCAAGGATCTTGACAAAGTACATGACAAACTTTGTTTATTTTATACTGGCATGCCTTGAAGTAAGCTCAAATAATTACTGGTTTATTATCTACCGTATGGCATGAAATTATGCCAGTCGCAAACTTCTATAGAATTTTTTGGTAGGTAATGCGGGCAATTTCAAGAAAATCAAGCGGGTTGTTCATTAGACTCAAGTGTTTCCAAAAGTTCATATTCTCTTCTGCATCTAACATAGCATTAGTATAATTTTAACATCTTTTTCAAAATAGTCCTAAGGATTTCATAAGTCTTTGTTGTGTAGATGATATTGTATCAATGTTTCCAGCCAATCCTTCATTTCACACTACACTCGAAAAATTCTGGTCTTGTATTCGGAGTACTCGAAATCGTGACCTTCAAGCTGAACAATGACAAAACATGGTCCTCTTGAAATTTCTGTAAAGATAGAAAATATTTTTTTTATAGTGGAGTAGAGACTCACCCCAATTATTCAACTTCCCCGTTTTATGCATAATGCAATCTGTTCATTGGTTACCAATCTGTAGATCTGCCCCCGATGCATGACGAACTTGTCTTTCACTTTTTCCATGACGTCCTGGAAAGTTGTAATCCCTTCTTTAACCCTTTTAGTCATCAAAACTAAAATCGAACATTCCAGAAACGACATCTAAACAACTATGTATGCTCTAAATAAGAAACCAGCCATTTTTCTTGTTCTTTACGTAATTTCAATATTATATCTTCGCAAGTATATATTTTAATGCAATTTCATCTGACTTGGATTCACCATAGCGTGTCAATCAAGTTAGCTTGTTTGGGCTTGCTCATCGAAAATGAAAGTAGGTTTTTGATTAATTACACAACTATTAATATAGTTTGCCCAAGGTAGCCTTCGTACCGAAACAATAAACCGGTTTTGAAAAGATTTGAGCAACAAGAGGGCGTATTTGGTCTTTAAATAACTCACAAAAGCTATTTTGTCTTTAGTTTTTACGTTTTGTACACAGGGCAAGAGCTAAGCGATTTTTGGTAATGTTTTCTATCAACTCTCTCTCACTTTCTCTCTTTCTCTCTCTCTCTCTCTTTCTCTTACTCTCTTATGATTGGTAGGTTATTTAGGCTACATGAATTAGTTTTTGTTCCAGAAAATCTACATTGTATGTACATGTGCATGATTAAGTAAAAATCATAAATTATTCAGTACAGAACATACTTATTGCTTTATTTGAAATGTAAGTAGCAAGAGGGTATAGTCTAAAACGCACATCTACATGCAATAAACGAATTTAAAAAATTGGGATGTGCAATATTGTAAAATTAATGTTTATGTCAAAAGTGGATGTTATAATACATGCATAATGCATTAAAGTTATAAGACAGTAAAGGGTAAATGATGAGGAAGTTGAATAATATCTGAATGTATAGTTCAGGAACATATCTATATTTTGAAGCATTCATAATACATTGTACATATGCAACACATTACAAAGTTTTCGTTTAAGTCAATAGAAAAAGAAAAAAATAAAGCAAACATCATAAACCAAAAAACAAAATCAAAAATAATAACACAATAAAAAAGAAAAAATCCATTATACATAAGATTAGTATTCAAATTATTGTGTTTTTTTTTATTTCTTTTTATAGAGTATCCTTAGAGCTTTAAACCAAATAATCAAAAATTTAATCGATTTAATTTCTTACCTGAATTCTAAAACTGAGACTGAAGTCCAATATTTTTTTTTCGGACAAGTGCAGATAGCTCGCGAAGCTGGCATCTTTCGAATTTTTGTAAACTTGAAAAATATACATTTTTCAAATGCTTAACATTCAGAAAGTGGCACTTTACATTCCCTGGCTCTGCTTAAGTTAGAAGAGAACATTCATAAAACTGATTACTTAATAAATTCACCCGTTCGAATGCTTAAAGGAGTCTTTCTCTAAAAACATACTGGGTACTTTGCTGATGGTCAATGGAATATCCACTTATAGAAAATGCATACAAAAATAAAGGATTAAAAAGATCAAATCTAAAAAAAAAACAAACAAACAACAACAAAAAAACCCAGAAAAAAAACAAAAACAAGAAAAAGTATGTGAAGATCCTGCCGACATTTGCACCCTTGTATGTAGAAATATCATTAATTTGACTTTTGATGTTATAGCAACAAAAAAGTATGTCGTTCCTCATGTATCAATCAGTAAACAATTGCATTTTTGTGGTAAAAAGTAAATGGACATAATATATAATGTGAAGAAATTTTCCAGTAATTATTTCTATGTTAAACAAAACAAAAAGAAAAAGAGGAGTAATGATTTTGACGACCGGAAGTTCATATATTGCTGTGTCTTTTTCTCAAAGTATGGTTGCTTAAGTGTTTGTCAGTTTTGAGATCTCGTCGAGACCGGAAACGAACAAACGGAAGTGATTAAATAAATTCAAAAAGTATTATTAATATGTGTACATAATTGTTCACAGACTTAATGAAACGTTCAAAGAAAAAAATCTAAGCTCATTAAAACTTCATTTGCTTGAACTGAACGCTTCCGGTGAGAACCGGAAGTGACGGTTGACAAAATAAAACCTGTATAACACATTTTCAATGAAATGTCTATCATCCATGTAAGATCTGTTTTTTGATCTCTTTCAGTTTTTGAGATCTCGCAGGTATAATTTGCATAATTTGTATAAAAGAAAGCTGTCTGAGACAAATGAGATAAGAAAGAAAATAACCCACTTCAATCGCTATAAGGTCTTCGTTGGATATTGTTATAAAAATGTGTACTTGTGTATATATATATATTAACTTAACCCAGTGAAGCTATCATACCTGTCTATAATGTGTAAATTGTAAAAATTCTTTAAAGATTATAAAAATCATTTGTATATACTTTATGATTCCTCATATCAAGGATACATTGACGTATATCGTTTATTTTGGATATATGGTAGCATTATGAATATATCATTACTATAAATATTTGTATAAATCGCAAAGCAACCATCTGCCAATAACGCTCATTTTAACAAACATTGCCGTGCATATATTTTTCAATCGCAAAAGATTAACATTGCAAGGCTTCTTCCACCTTTAACAGACTTAAAAACGTATGTGTCAAAACAACACGCATTTCTCATTTGTATGTATGCAACTATTTGATTATTAAACAGTGTTGTTGTTTTTTTAAAGTAGGGACGCAGTGAACAAATTTCTTCTCAAAGACTTCATAGGACATCGCGGACTGACCCTAACGTGCCTTGGAATAACCAAAAATATGCTATTTATCTCTGCCATCGTTTGTGTTTCGTTTTTCTATTGCACGAACGGGAAAGGATATACACAGGTATAACTGTGTCCTTATATGACATATATAAATATAGATATCTAATTAGAAAACAGTTATTTGGGAATGTTTATTGTAGCAGAAAATTTTAATTGTGAGTCATTATATTGGTATCATGCTATTAATTATGAATATAATTTTTTGCCTGACCCCTTATCATAATGTTTTTATAAATTGAAATATTTTATCTATACAAGTGTGATGAATGAAGGTGATGAATTTTTTTTGTCGAACCTCTAAAAGCAAGCTATTTTACGTAAACAGAAAATGATCAGACAAAATGAAATCAGTAGAAATTTCCAAACAGTAAATTAAATTACGGTACATTTTTTAAAACATATGTTAAGTATTTTACATTTATTTATCATATTTCTAAATAACATTGTACTTTTTCAGGCCCAGGTGTGTAATGGAACAAAAGAAACAATTGAAATTGTGAACACTTGTCGAATGAATAAACTTCTATTCGGAAAAAGATCGCGAGAAAAGATGTGTAACAATTTCAGATCATGCCAAGGGGAAGACTTAGTGTATCACTGTGTTAGATATAAAGACAAGTTTGTGGAAGTATGTGCCCCTAGAGTTTTAATTACAGGTAATTTCAACTTTTAAGACTTTCATGTTTCGTAGTTTACATTCCTTTTATTACAATTTACAAATTAAAAACATCACCCTTACTCTGCTGTAGTCACATGAGTAATTGTTCTTGTTCAAACAAGGCTAACTATTGTATTTTAGACATAATTGATCTACTATGGAAGTATTTATATATGCCCCTATTATGCAAGTTATTTCTTTAATTTTATTTGTCCACATGAAAGAAAAATATGTTGATATACAAGACACCATGTCATCACGCAATATAACTGTGTTCACGTGATAGAAAAATGCATTGAGATAGTTTTTTTTTAAATCTACAAAATATCAAATATTTCCTACAATGAACTTGTGACGTTGAACATGCTATGTACTATTTTTCTAGGTCGACATGTAATTTATTTATGTCACCATGAAATTTGTTCATGTGAACATGAAACTCATTTATGTCTACATGCAATTATATGTAAGTTATGTTAACATGAAACTTATGTATGTCAACATGCGAAAAAAATTATATTTGCATGTAACTTGTACATATCAAAACATGTCCATAAACATGCTGATCTCGCATGTCAATATCAAAAAATTGCTAGTTAACAAAAACATTTAATGACAACAAAAATGTGTTGCAAGTTCACATTTCTATTTTGCATGTCTTGATAAATAGGTTGCATGTTGACATAAACACGTTGCATCTCATCCAAAATAAGTTGCATCTCATTACATTTATAACAAATGTTAACTTACTTAAGTAGCATATTTCACGTCCAGTCATTTGCGGCCGATATTTTATATGTATTTTTTTTTAATAATATTTTAAATCATTTTGATCTAATTGCAATTTTTTGACATTTTTTTTAAAAATACTTTGCTCACAAAAGGAAGAAGAAAGCAACCATAATTATATAATATCTGAATTCTAATTATAATCATTTATCATAAGATAGTTGAGATTTCTTTTTTTTTTCCTTTCTCGTAATTTAAATACAAAATGAAATTGACAATTGATTTTTTTTTCAGGAAAATGCTGTGCCCAGTACGATGCCGGGGTAGGAAGAGTTGTTGAAGACTACGACCGACCTAGCCAAAAATTACCATTTGAATACAAATCGGATAGTTTTTGGGAAAGTAAGATTTACAGATTAAACATAAAATAACATTAAAGTAACATACAAAATACAAATACAGTTCTGCATATTTCGTTGTTTCTGTATAATATCATACTTTAAAATGATTCTTAGGTTCAAAATGTGCTGAAACATTAAAATCAAAATCTTGCGGCTCTGTTGCTACGGGGAATTCAAGTCAGCTTCTGCAGTAAGTATTAAACAAATATTTAAAAAAAACACCCATATATTTGTACTCTGAATGTATTTTTTTCAATACAGAATAACGAATAGGTATCAACAAACGCGTTAAAGTTAATCTGTTTGCATAGCATAATTTATTTTTATTTTACCTCGCCAAATATAATGCGAAAATGTAGTTAGATTTGGGTGTGATTTCTCATTAATTCCACATGATCATCTAACATGGCTTTTATTAAAAGAAAGTCTACAGCGTCTTCAATTTTTAGCTCACCGAGACAAAGTCAAGGGGAGCTTATGCTTTACCCCCGGCGTCGGCGTCGGCGTCCGGACCTGGTTAAAGTTTTTGTTGCAGGTATCTAAGCTATTACTTGTCCTATCTTCAGCAAACTTCACCAAACTTTTATTTTTAGCTCACCTGAGCTTTAAGCTTAACAGCTTTTCTGATCACATTTTGTCCGTCGTTCGTCTGTTCGTAACCTTTTCACATTTTCAATATTTACTTTAAAACCACTGACACAATTTCAATCAATTTTTGCACAAAGCATCCATAGACAAATTGAAGGGGATACAAAATTGTGGAAATAAAGGATCACACCCTTTTAAAAAGGGAGATAATAAGGAATTGAAAATTTCTGAAATATTATCAAAACCCTTCTTCTCCAGAAACATTTGGCCTGCCAGGCTGAAACTTCTGTGAAAGCATTTTAGAGAGAGTAGATTCAAAATTGATAAACTCATGACTAAAAAGGGTAGGGTATGGCCACAATAAGGGGTACAATTTTAACAAATTAATATATATCATAAATATTCTTCTCAGAAACCAATTAGCAAGCTAAGGAAAGCTGAAACCTATGTGGAAGCATTCACAGGTAGTGTACATTCAAAGTTGCGAAAATCATGACCAAAGAGGGTAGAATTAGGTCATAATGGGTGTCGAAGATTTTCATAGGAATACATAGAGTAAAGCTTTAAAAATCTTCTTTCCAGACACCAATCAGCCAAGTAAGCTGAATCCTATGTGGACGCTTCCTAGGGAAGTGTAGATTCAAAGCTCTGAAAACCATGACACCCCGGGGGTATGAAGAAACCACGATGGGGGTTGAATTTTTACAAAGGAATATATAGAGTAAAACTTCTTCTCAGAAACCAATTTGTCAGGAACGCGGCTATGTTAAGGCTGCCCGATTAATTAACAGCGATATGTAGGAAGTCACTTGTCTGTACTTCATAAGATGACGTCATAGTTAACTTTGACGTCTCGATCTGCATTCCTTTCGATCGTTCTTAGGGAATGTATCGTAACGTAATAAGTTATATTCATTATGCATAATATAAAACCGCTTCATTCCTTTACACAGACACTGTTGTAAATACTAGTGATACTAAATTCAATATCACCGATATGAAGTATACAAAAATCAAAAGTTTTAAAGCTTCGTAATAAGTAAATAGCTATTCATAAACTAATGGTTTTGAGACTCCCCCTGCTACGTGTAATCTAATGAATGGTGATATGTATATGCATATAAAAAACGACTTGGCGCAAGTGAAAGATAAAAAAGATCTTAGTATATTTTACGTGAAATCGGGAGAGATAATAAGTACCAATGTGAATCTTGCTGGGGGAAACCTACCGATTGACCCGATTTTGTGTAAATCGAGTCTAAAAGGTAAAAATGTGCCCAATTTTGATGGCGGTGCGAAATGTTTTGACAATATTTCAAATAAACGAAATATTTATATGAACCCCCAGCAAAAACTGCAAAATACATTACTTACCGAGGGATTTTTCATAAAAATATTTTTGATTTAATGTCATTATTCACTTGCGCCGATGCGATTTTTATTGATTATTTACCGTGTTAGAATACACCCGTCACGTGCTCAAGAAAAATATATGACGTCACAAAAATACATGACGTCACAAAAATACATCAAATATAGTGTTGGATGTTACTGTTTAATTTATGTAATAAAAGTTTAAAGAAACTCGCTCGGTTAAAGTATTTTTCGATAATTAAAATAGTATCATTTTTATATATATATTTAGCTTCGGACAGCTTTAATATAGCCGCGAAAGCTGAAACTTACGTGGAAGCATCTTCAGGCAGTGTAGATTTAAAGTTGTAAAACTCAAAATGTGGGAAAGTTTGATTTTTTACTAAGAAATAAAATTAAAATAAATTAAATTAGAATAAATTCTTGTAAACTTAAATGTTATAATGCATGGTTTTACTAATATGCGAGCATCTTGACATATTATTAATTCTCAATTGCATAGGCGTTGGACAATTTTTAGGCCAACAAAGGGCTTGAAGTTTGATGTTTGTTTATAAATATTGCTATGATCTTTTTGAGATTGTAAGATTCATTATGTGATATGACTTTGAAATTATCCTGTTCAAAAGTGGCTGGGTGTTCAGAATAATAATATCTAAAGAAAAAATGAAATACTGTTTATATCTTTATTCTACTATATTGTCCAGAAAGTTTGTCTACAATTCCATAAATCCGATTTACGTATGGTTATCATCGCTCAGGTTAGCGATGTGGCCTATGAACCTCCTGTAATATTGAACTTTTGATGTTTAATGAATCAGAGCGTCAAACTTTGTATGAATTAGAATAAAAGTGTAAGACTTGGTCGATACGTCCAGTCTTGGACTCTACAATAGGTTCTCAAATAAAACAAATAACGTATCAAACCTGTATAGCTTGCAACTTTGTCGGTCGCCATGTTTAACCATTTGATAGATAGTTACATTGGTTTAAGATTCCGGAGATAAGGACAATTTTTGAACTGCATTACTGTAAAACACGCGTATAACGAAGTGCAAGGGATGGTCAATTCTACCTTGTTATAAGCGTAATTCGTTAGATTCTTCATGTTTTGAACATGTAATTAAGCCAAGTGGAATGGAAATCTCTTCGTCGTAAGCGTCAATTTATTATACGCTTGTTCGCTATAAACGTGTTTTACTGAATATTCACGAGTACATTACATGGAGTGTACATTTTTGTAGGTGCCGTTTAGTTTCCGATGGTTCTTAGGAAACTAAAGTCGGAAAAATGAAGAATTGTAAAATAGCATAACTTCCCCTTTGCTGTCGTCTGTCCCAAAAGCTATTTTCATTTTTTTTTTCTTGAGATATTATTATGCTGAACACCCAGTCACTTTTGAATATTATGATTTCATAGATTACTTTTATCACATTATTACAAGTTTGTACGGCGTCCTTCTGGTTGTCTGTCTTTTCATCACATTTTCATCTTCTCTACAACCACTGGGCCGATGTCATTATACATTGTGACTTGACACTCATTCTCAGTCTTTTGGTACTAAGAGAAAGCTAAACAAATTTGTACGAACGAAGAACAAAGATACATTTCAATGGTATAACACTTTACAGGATGAAGCTCTGCCGCTCAGTCAACTGAATGGTCTGGAAAGGTGACTGAATGACATAGCTATGCAATTCAATCACATTCGGATTTCCAGTTACCTTTCTGTCAAACTTCAATTGTCTGAATGGCAGATATTCATTTTATGTTTATTGTTGTGGAAAAAAACATTATATTTTTAATGCGTATCGTTTGGCCAATTAGCTTTTGCACTTCCGTCCTAATATTGATTTTTTGTCTGCATGGGTGTATATTGTCTAGACACCTCTGACAATCGTGCACAGTATTTGGTTTAAAGTTATTAAAACGATCTGTGTTTGTTTACGTAGCGAAATGTAGAATATTGTCCTGTTTATTACTTTCACAGCTCAGAAAAGTTTAAAGTAAGGTCTTGATTTCTTCACTCTTATTGAGATCAAAAATGTGGGGGTAAATCCAATTTAAGCTATATACGATTTTTTTTGCCTTGAAACATTTAATATATACATTTAAAATACTGTGTTTATATTTTGAAAAAAAAATATTAAAAGGGTTCAATCGTTTTACCCATTTACAGAGTGTAAAATTTTAGAGTCCGATAAGGGTCTTACAATGTATTAACTATTGGAACTATTTTCGTACGAGGAGGTTTGTTGGAAATTAGATTTTCTCACAAATCAACGCTTACTTTAAAAAAAACCTAAAAGGCGTTTGTAACAATACCATATGTATTGGGATCGCAACTCTAGCAAGTTATATACAGTGTACAAGGAGATAAAAATATCCTGTGCTAAAGGTTTCAAACTAGCTATGAAAAATAGTTCATTAATTGAAAAAATGAAATTATGTTTAGGTCATTATAACCGATTCAATATTTTTATTGTGGTCATACAGGTAGGACATTCAAATTGACAATTTAAAACAACAATATCATAACACTTTTACAGAAACAATGATAAAGAATTTAATGGTGATACCAATTTTGCAATTATAATTGGAATACCAGCATCATTGACGATAATTATGATCATATTATTGCTGGTTGCGTACATTTGTTGTAAGTATATATCGCATAATGCATGATATGTTGTAAGCCATGCAGAGCCAAACTAGTGGGTGCTATTGTTGAACAACGCAGTTTTAAATGATATTCATCAAGGTATGCATGCAGATTTTTTTTTTCATTTCTGAATTTTACTAAATATTATATGTGTATAAAGGATTATTCACTGAATTTATGAAAAGTATAAATAGATAAGTAGATGTGTAAGTACAAGAAAAGAAAACTGATAATTTTCTTTTTATACATATCCATGTATTTTAAACTGTTTTGTAATGCGAGGTCTATTTGTAATCGAAAGTTTTTATGTCAAATCAATGAATAACTGTTCAAAATATAAGTCATTAGACCGATAGAAAACAGCTGGGCCATCTGTGAAAGATAAGCAGATTCACGTGAACCGTTTGCCATAAGTATGAAGATATTTATTTGTTTGTACTGCTTTTATATCTACAAAATAACGCTGAGAGCAATCACTTTATATTTTAAAAGTAATAGCTAGCATTTTTTATTTGTTTTAATTGTGTCTTGTTTTGCTGTTCTTTCTTTTCTTTTCTTTTTTGGTTATTAGTTTTTTTGTTTGATTTATTTTCTTTTTTTATTTTGTTTTGCATTTAATTCGTTGTGGTCGATGGTATGTCATGGCAACTCTTAGTGTTCAGTAGAGTACAGATTCTGATGATCAAATAAAAGTTAAAAAAGAGAAGACAAAAATGTCAAGTTTTCTTGTAGTTTTAAAACTGTGAGACTTCAAAACGTAGTTGTCTACATACAACATAAATTTATTGTCAATAATGCCGTTTTGATAATATTTTCATCGATGTTGCACACTCGTATATAATATATGTGGCCTGCTTATCTTGTAACTAAAGGATAGTTTTCAAACATCTCAGAGGCTTCAAATTCCCGAAAATTGAGGTTAAAAGCCTTTTTGCCAGATTATATTTTTTTCTAAAAATTAATGAAATATGCGATTGAAAAATTAATTCTAATTCAGTACAGTCGCGTGACAGCAATGCTGTGTAAGAATAACCTAATGGCCGGTTATTGTTTTATATTGCTTTTTTGCATTTATATCTAAACGTATGTAGACATAGTAATAGGGTTACATTTGTTAGTTTTATCTAACCAAAACGTAGTGGGAAGACCTTATGCTAAAACTTATGCGTTGTCGATATGTAAATGTACATGACGTACAGAGCTAGCTTGTTTTGGGGCCTAATATCGAATAATATTGGTTGTGATGAGAAATTTATCCAACCCAGGTGAAGAGAGCTCAAAACAGTAGTTTTCACCTATAAACTTTAAAGATCTCTTGAGGGGTAGTAGAAAGGACATAACTGTAGAAAAACTCCAATCGTCTTTATCATAATATGTTTCATTTTGCTCACTTGATCAATTACATTTTGTTGTATTATTATGGTACTTATTATTGTTTTCGTTTGAAATATGATAAGTATAAGATGATTTGATTTCATAACGTATTATATTTATGATATTGAATACATGTAATATTGTAAAAAGTTGTTTTATACAGATCATGACTTATTGAATTTTATGTAATAAGATAAATTCAATCAAAAACAATTCATCTTATCTCAAATCGTATCATCGTATATTTTAGTCATAGATAGAATACAATATTGAATGTAACTTGAATATATCATTGTAAATCTATAAATTGTTTAACATATATATTTAAATTGAATTTACCATTGTCAGTGCTATTTTATTTAAGACATTTCTTTCGAAAATTTTGTTTTGACACTTAATACAAACTTGTTTCTTAATCATCATTTATCTTTTTGTTTATATAAGTTGTAATTGAATTAATGACATGTAATGTTATAATATTTAATGATGTACAATAAAAGTCAAAATACCTCATAATATAATATAATAGGATGATTCAAATTTCTTTTAAAATACTGTTTTAGTTTATCAGATTTGAATTAATGTTACTCTGCCTTGTCTCGGTAAGCTTTGCAATCGTTCTTTACCTGTTTTCCTTGGGCTAATACAAGTGATATCCCCGATATTTATTAATCTCAGTTGCCATGGTAGCAACAATACAAAAGCTTAAATTTGTGTTGGACTTGTAATTTTTAGGATAAGATTGTCTTTTTTTTCATTTGCGTTTCTTTTAGATATGGAAAAACTAGAGTTGAATCACCGGAGTTGCCTTCACATATCATTGATGATGTGCAGTGCTAACATAACTCACATGCATATATTTTTAGAGCTCTTTATACTAACATTTGCCTGCTATGATATCCATATAAAGGTACCTTTAATATAGTTAATTGTTTCGTACAATTATTATACATATTTTCCTCTGAAGTAGTTTTTTTTAATTGCGGTACTTCCAAAGTAAATGTTATGTATTTTTTTGCAATTTTTAAACCAAAGAATAATGTCTTCTAATGCTTTCTTTACCATTACGTATTCAGTTATTCTATTTTGTCCATTGCACACCTTAGTAAATGAAATTGTATAAATTTTATTTTCAAATTTTATTCTAAAAAATCAAAACTATACTTCAATTACAAATGTTATTGGCAAGAATGATTTATATATGCATATTTTTTTGCAGATTTAAAACGGCCTACAACATTGAATGATGGCAATTCCGAAAGAATAGAAATGATAAACTCAAGATCAGATGCCCATTGACTCCTTCAATGTTGCTTGTATTTCTCTTGCAGTATTTTCAGTTCTTTTTACATTGGTGTCAAAGCATACTATTAATTGTTGTTTTAAAAAATGACATATAACAATGTAGACCAGATTTTGAAGATGCACTATGCTATGATACAAAAAGTATACAATGTAAATGATGATAACAGAAACTAAAGAACATAAACGAGTTTTTTTGATAGACCTTAATGTATTAATCGGTCCAAGAACTTAAAGATAAACAACCCGAAGAAAATAAGAACAAATGTCCAATCTTAAAGAAATAAAAACATATGGACCAATGCAGGATAGATTTGATGAAATGCAGGTTAATTTTTTTTTAAATAAAAAGTTCACTTTTTTGCTTCTTTTTTTGTGCAAAACTGTTGATTTTTATTGATTTCTTATTCAGTTTGCTATGGAAACGATTTGAAGTGCAACGGTTTATCTTAGTTTAAAGCACCAATATTCGAACGATACGTTAACTGAGAATTATTCGCTGTCATTTGATTGTTATCACAGATATAAGACACAAAGTAAAAATTTGGGTGGGATTTATTTTAATGTAATTGGCTTATTTGGTGGCGGTGACATAAGGAACAAAATTTGGGAGCGGCCGCAGGGTCGTCTCCCCAACAACAAACAATCAAGTGTGGCAACCCCAAAATGGGCTAAATTGTGCACTGGGTAGGTCACAAATGCACAACGCCACTCAAAATGCAATATGGTCAAAGTTCAATCAGAGTTCAAAGTTCAATCAGAGTTCAAAGTTCAATCAAAGCTGCATTAAAGTGCAATAAGGTTAAATGGGTCAATTACCCATTTAATACACAATTGTATAATTAAACATATTAATTTGCATGTATCAAAGTTGCAATGATGAAAAGCGCTATTTGCGCCACCAAAATGATACACGGTTTAGAAAACACTGTTCCATTTGAGGTGGGGTCCGACGAAAGCGCCCGTTCACATTCATCCCCAGGTCTTTTAACGTGTTCACCGCGACTTTGAATGGCTGCAAGTCCAGATTTGGGATTTCACCTGAAGATTAAACACAAAGAGACAGCAGTATCTGATTTCAACAAAACAATGATAACATTATACAAATTTTAAAAAACAAAAGGGGAGGGTGGGTGGATTTTTAAGAAATTGTTAGGCAAATAATAATTCAACAGAGAAAATTTTAACCTACCCGTTTGTATGACGTGAAGATTGAAAAGAAGGATATGACGTAATATAGAAAAACACTTAGTAAAAAACTATTTTGGAACTCAGCATGCGCAACCCGGATAAATCCGGAATGAGCATGGAAAGTATACTGAGATAAATGCGTATATTCTGAGACTGCGCTTTAATATGCGCTATTATCACAGATATAAGACACAAAGTAAAAATTTGGGTGGGATTTATTTTAATGTAATTGGCTTATTTGGTCGCGATGACACAAGGAACAAAATTTGGGAGCGGCCGCAGGGTCGTCTCCCCAACAACAAACAATCAAGTGTGGCGACCCCAAAATGGGCTAAATTGTGCACTGGGTAGGTCACAAATGCACAACGCCACTCAAAATGCAATGTGGTCAAAGTTCAATCAGAGTTCAAAGTTCAATCAGAGTTCAAAGTTCAATCAAAGCTGCATTAAAGTGCAATAAGGTTAAATGGGTCAATTACCCATTTAATACACAATTGTATAATTAAACATAATAATTTGCATGTATCAAAGTTGCAATGATGAAAAGCGCTATTTGCGCCACAAAAATGATACACGGTTTAGAAAACACTGTTCCATTTGAGGTGGGGTTTGATGAAAGCGCCACATGCATGAACATGCATCCGCCACCAAAGGTCCTACATATTGGTGACGGCGTCACATCCCCACCTCAAATAGATACCGCCGACCAATGCCAATGAGGATGAGATTGCTTTTACTTGGTTTTGACCCCCATTATGTGTTCAATAGCCCCTTGTAAATTGTTGAGAAAAAGGTCATTCCCCAACTTGGATAGGTGGGTACCGTCACTATGAAGAAGTTGGGTACGGCTGATTTTAATTTGAGGATGCTTGATGTAGGCCCCTCCCAGGCTCACCATGGTTTTTATTGCTTGGCGGTCAACTCGGGTTCGGGTTTGGTTCATGGCTTTTGTGTTTGTTGAATAGCGCCATCTTATCCTGGGGAGGGTAGAGGACCACACAAATTTGGTTTTTGGGAATAATGTTTTACATTGAGACAGAATGTCATGTACCATGGTCAACAGCCGGTCAAGACGAGTTTTGCCAACATTATTGGCTCCACAATGAACGACAATAATGTGAGGAGGACTTTGCAATTTGAGGCCTTTGAGGTACTTGAGTTTAGGGACAAGGTCCAAACGTTTCATGCCACTGTACCCCTGCCACCATATGTTGGCATTTTGAATGGATAGGTTGGTTCCTCCGATTCTTTGTGAGGCTGCTACTGTAGCATGTTTGATAATGGAAGATCCCAAAATCCACACATTAACTGGATCTGCAACCACTTGGATTAAATTGGTTTAGGAATGCAAATATTTTGTTAAAATAATGACAGATACAAATAGGGAATTAAAATGAAGATCTTAAGGGAGGGAAAATATTAATTAATCGCCAACTGCCGGTGGTTAGTTGAGTGAAGGGGAATGCTGAATATGCATTACCTAACGTAAGACCTATAGGCTTGTGAATGCCATCGCCCAGAGGCTTGTATGGCTTGTTCTGATAAGCCCTGCTGTGCCAGCATGGTAGCTGCCCCTATCCTGAATGAATGAGATTTGTAATACTTGCTGTTGATTCCCAAAACTTGTAGGGCTTTTGCCAGTACTGATGAGAACTGATAGCGGGTTACTGGTTGGCCGGAGTAGTGGCAAAACAGGGGGCCTGTAACATTTGGCCGGACTTGTAAATATTTGTTCATAATTTTGACCGGACAAAATTGGGTGTCAGTGGCATTGATGCGCAAGGGGGTTCCTTTGCCTAGTTGATCCGTCTTGGAGTATTTAATAAGGAGATTGATAATAGAGTGTTGAATTGAAATATGCTGAACCTGGATGATTCTATCGGATGAGTTACCCTTAGATAATGCTTATTCCCCCACCCTTAATAATGCATAATATGCTAAGGTAAACGCAGCAGAAAACAGTGAAGTTTCATATGTATCCTGGCATACCGCAGGCAACTTATGAAGGATTTGATTCAAAATCTTTAGTGTTATGGGCATGCGCACATCCCTGTTGTTATTTTGCCTTTTCATGCCTTCTAACACTTTACCAACAAGGAAATGTTTTGTAGGGTCACCGTTCCCTAATACTTTACATTTAAATGCAATTGCAGATGTATAGGCCCTAGCAGTGGTTTGTTTGCAGCCTTGTATGGACAAGTGAGCTATGAACATTAAAATGTGATTTGAAGGCGGTGGCCAAAGGATGTACAACTGTTGATTTAATCTAAACTGGTCGAAAGCTTGCAGACCCACAGCATAAGCTTTGGTAGTGTTACTGGCTAGTGATGACATGAATAGGCGGTTCATTTCATCTTCAAGAGCACGTTGTGCAAGGATGTTGGTATGGGCTGGGGTAGCTGGTCTGCTGCTGGAGCAAGTTCCCTGAATCTGCCCCACTGTTGACGAGATATTGCATCTGCTATACCATTTTGATTGCCAGGAATATGCTGGTCTTTGAACTGAATGTTGTTTTTTATAGTGACAAGCATGAGGGGCCTAATGAGAAACATGACTCTATCAGATGAGGATGATTGTTTGTTAATGATGTGTACAAGAGCTAGGTTGTCTATATGTAGGATTATTTTTTTGTTTCCGAGTGCTTTAGCCAAAATAGTGAATGCCAAAACAATGGGGACTAATTCTAAAAATGTAATGTCATGAATGATTGGTTTGTTTGCCCATGACGATGGCCACTGGAGATAGGCCCACTGCCCTTGAAAATATGAACCGCATCCTAATGAAGCTGTCCCAGAGCTATCTGTAAAAAGGTTAAGTGTCCATTCGGAATCCGGGAAATATACAACCCCATTGACATTGGTCAGGAGGTCGAGCCACATTTGCATGTCTAATTTCATTACAGAGGTAATGTTAACATGGTGATAGGGTTTAACCTTACCAATCATAGCATTATAAAAACGTCTGTTGAATGCTCGACTACCTGGTATAGCCCTGGCAAAGAAATTAAGTTTACCTACAATGCTTTGCAGTGAATTGATGGTAATTGTTCTTTTGTGAATATGATGTGTGAGAATTGACATTTCTTGAATCTTTGGTGGTGGTATGCGAATTTGCATTTGAATTGTATCTATGACCAGACCCAAGAACACAAGTGATGTTGTAGGCCCCTGTGCTTTGTCCTTATTAAGTGGAATCCCCATATCTGTACATAGGCTATGAAAGGTGTCGACTAGCATACGACAATGGTTAGTATCAGACCGACCTGCAAAAATAAAATCATCTAGGTAATGGTGGGTGGTTTCTAAACCAGATTGCCTTCTGACCAACCATTCGATGAATGTAGAAAATGTTTCAAAAATTTTGCATGAAAATGAGCAGCCAAAGGGCAACATTTTATCGAAATAGTAAGCACCCCTAAAGAAAAGTCCTAGCAGTTCAAAGTCCCCAGGGTATACGGGTATTAGCCTAAAAGCAATTTTTATATCCTCGATTGCCAACAAGGCCCCCCTTCCCAATTTGCTAATGGTATTTACGCCTGTGTCGAAGGAAGTGTAGGTTACTGTTGTATCTTTAGGGTCTATGTATGTATTTATGCTGGACGACGGTGGGTAAGATAAATGTGTTATCATTCTCCAACCGCCGTCGCTTTTGGGAACTAAACCGATTGGTGAGACATGAATGTTGGGCATTGGTGGTTGTAGGAAGGGGCCAGCCATGCGTCCCTCATCCACCTCCTTAGAGATTTTTGTTTGCAAAATATCTGGGTATTGATTGGCTGATACTAAGTTGTGAGAAAAAATAAGAAGTCTAGGTCCTGCATACAACAATTTAAATCCTTCCTTAAAACCAGTATCTAAAGTTTGTGCGGCATGCCTATTTGGGTAATGTTGTAAATACTGTGAAATGGACTTAATGAGGATTGGGGTGCTTCCCAGAGACCAAAGGGTATTATTGTTTAGGGTGTCGAGGGAATTTGGCTGGGGGGTTGTTGTTGTATTGGTAGGGGGGGGGGGTGACCTTGGTTTGGTGTGTTGAAGCGAAATGGCCTGTTAACTTTGGTTGCTTGTGTAGGCGTACCCACATAGCAGGTGTTAAAGGAGTGTGCATTATTGCACCTAAGGCATCTGTGTACATACTGGCAGGTTGGTCTGGTGCATGCACCTTTGAAGTTGTAGTCAAAGCATTTGTCGCTGTTTACCCTTTTGTTTGAGGTGTGAGTCTGGTTGTATGTGTGGGTCTGGGGTGCAGTGGGTGTCATGTAAATTACCCATAACTCAGGATCAACTACACCCCAATCTGTGTTTTGGTTAATGGAAGCCCTAAGGCGGTACTCTTCGTCATATGTGAGCCAGCCCTGTAATCTCTGGTTTCCTAGCCTAATGTCATGCATGTACTGTAAGAATTGTTGTATTTTTTCATGATGTGCTGCTGTGTAAATGCTCATGAAGATAATGAATGCATCTGTCCAACGATCAATGTTTTGAATTTTGTGCTGAGATTTAGGTTGGGCAATTAATTGGCCTGTTGCATCTATTGCAAGAGTGGAGGAAACATGAGATTTGTTTGGGTCCCTAACGAGCAATGTCCCCAAGTTAATGTATTTACCAGATATGATCTTATCCCTAGTGCTAGGGTCGACATAGTATCCCAACGAAAATTGAGTAGACCCTACAGGTAAGGGCAGGATTGTGTGGTTGGAGTCAAGAGGAACAAGAGTTAAATTACCTGTGGGCACAGGTGGCTCAGTGACCGGTATTGTGCAAACGCTGGTTGTGGGCACCTGTGGCGCTGACTGCTCAACTGGGCTTGAAAGTGCCTATGGGGTTGCCGCCTGCACTACTGTCTTGGGCTCATCCCTAGCCGCGGCGTTGAGTCGAGGTCGCCTGGACGTCCGCTCCGTGGGGGCTGGCCTTGCTGGCCTGGACTTAGTCTTCGGCATAGTTTGCGTTGGGTATTACCATAAAAATAGAGAAACAATTGTTGAATTATTTAAAATGAAAAAAGTGTCTAACTAAGCAACTAAAAAAAAGTAAATAAACTAATGACACGTAATCAGAAAGAAGCGTGGCCCGATAGCCCACGTTGTACCAATGAATATGGCGTGTGTACAGGTCACAGTAAAATAAGTTTGGTGAAAGACAACAATCCGATAAAATTAACTGCCATCTGCAAATCCCAACGACGAATAATAGTTTAAAGTTAGCGTATACAAAGAGATGGAAAACTTTTGAATGTTATTTTTAAGAAATTGTTAGGCAAATAATGATAATTCAACAGAGAAAATTTTAACCTACCAGTTTGTATGACGTGAAGATTGAAAAGAAGGATATGACGTAATATAGAAAAGCACTAGTAAAAAACTATTTTGGAACTCAGCATGCGCAACCCGGATAAATCCGGAATGAGCATGGAAAGTATACTGAGATAAATGCGCATATTCTGAGACTGCGCGTTAATATGCGCTATTATTCTTGTTTATGTATAATGCAGTTCAGTTTACTAGATTTGATATCATACATTTATTTACATTTTGTTATGTTCTTTTAGGCATTTGAGTTTACAACGTCTGCTGTTGATAATCCGTTTAAAGTTCCTCGTAATAATTTTATTTTCACTAAAAAATACCAATTGTGCTTTGTGTCATGCATTTACTCTAATTTGTTGATATGCTCTGTTGCTTTTTTTGTCATTAATGTTTTAAATATTGCTGTGAATTTTGCATTTAATCTTATTTTTTACTTTTTTTTTTTAAATTATAGCCAACAGCCTTTGCTGTGGTTCATGCAATGAATCTCATTCTTAAAGTATTTTTAATTGTCATTAATTAAATTTTGTTTACGTTTGCAGACAATGCTGCATTTAATATCGGTCTTTACGTTCTTCTTTATCGTCATTAAATTTATTCCAAGTGAATGCCTATCAAAAAGTTTAAAACTTTAAAACAAAAAAATAATTCACAATTCGAAATTTAAAAAAAAACTGTCACTTTAACAGTACGTACAATCACATTATATTCAACATTATATTCAATGTAATGATTTCTAAAAAAAAAAAGCTATAATTCAATTTTTAAAAACACAAAAACGTAACCATTTTAAGGATTCATTTCCATGGCATTTGAACAATATATTAATTCTTTCAATGATTTTTCATGAAAGAACATGTAGTTTAAAAAGGACGAGGAACCGTTCGTGTTTCGTCACGAGATAGAATACTAGTAATGTTCGAATTGCGACATCCGTTAACTAACCTTATCATTAATTTACTAGGACCCGACACTCTAAATCATATTTTTGATATTCCTTTGCTGCATGTGTATGATTTTCAACAGATATCGTGTTTCGGCATTTTCCTTCATGCTCCTCAAATCAGGGGTTCATTTAAGCATTGAATGCTTATTTTTAAATGTTGTCGGTCCTATGAAACACCAAGCGGTGAAGACAAAGACTTACGCGTTGTATGATCACTTGTCTGCTTATATTTATATTTTCATACTGATTTCTATTTGTATGAAATATTGTTTATCGCCGCTGTAAAGCCACTATTTACGCTTTTAGTCAGGAATGTGAAACATACATTGAACAGCCATATTAACATGTTATTTAGTTAGCTACCGCGACAAAAAATATAGTACCAGAAACTTTGTTACGAGAAATCATATTTATTTAGGAGTAGATATATCTTCATGATTGTTTTTCAAAAGTACATATCAAATTGGTTATGTGAAATTGAAATATATATTTAATCTTACAAAATAAGTAAACTCCAAACACGGGAAGACGTTTGTATCTGTGCTCATGGCGCATGAATCAGCAAAGTGTATTAATAAAGAAATATTTACATCTACCAAGTATAATTTCCTCTATTTCTTAAGGAAACTTATAGTTATTTCATAGCTCTATAGAAACAGCCACATTGAAATCTACACGCCCCGTTTATTGATTGGTCGAAATCTACAGCGGCTGAAACTGACAAGAAAGTGACAGGACCAAACTTGACTCGCCCAGTTTATCGATTGGTCGAGACCCCGTAATTTAATAACGTAAATGACCACCACTGAGAAATGTAGCAAAACTCAAACAAACAACACAAGCACCACCATACAGGTGCCATGATTACAATATTAATCAAGTTTCAAAGGATTATGAAGCGCGTTCTTGATATACATGTAGCAACAAAATGATACAGACCAGATCTGCTGAGATTTATTCAGATTAGGAAACAACTATCTCCTTTACGATTGATTGATAAAATGGATCGATTGTTCTATTACGTAGATTATTAAAAGCTGCAGAAGAATGATTAAAAATAATAAAATTTTATCGGATCCTTAATAATCTGATTCAGTGTATGGTTTAAATCTTTATTGTTGTTAAGCTATGCAAATTATAAATGGGACTTATTGTTATTTAGTATGCATATTGTTTAATTGGTAGCTATATATCAAGTTTTGGCGTTTTGTTACAAGAGACTTGGATACATTTATATTTTATATATTTCCAAAACGTTTGTACAATACATGTACGACTGAAACATATTTAAAAACTGAGCAGTGCCAACGTGTCACAAGAAAGCAATGGTATGTCTTTGACAAAATGTTCATATATTTCTTAAACGTTTGTACCAATACGTCTGAAACAAATTTATTCAGTAGTGCCAAAGAATCACAAGGAAGCAATGGCCTGTTTTTGACTAATTGGATATTAACACAATAGTAGTTGGGCATATTCATTATTATAACAAACAACAAAGCTCCCAATATGATACCCTTTCTCATGATGGATGGAACTTTGACATTCAGTCATAATCTTAAATTATTTAGTGAAATTTTAGTGCACTGAATGGCGGAAATTGATATCATTTTTTAGTTAGCCAATCCGGACTAAAAATTGAAGGATTAAACATGAATACTGGATTAACAGCCATTAGGCTGCGTTACTATTCACATTTTCATAAAATTTAACTTTTTTGGTTTTAAATTTCAAAATTCAAATTTCTCTTACTAAGAAAAAGTTTTATCACTGATGTAGCAATGCTAACAAAGACTCAAGAAAGTTCCTTTAAAATGCTGATATTTATTAAATATTTTATTCAATAAGAATGTGTTGAGATACAGTATCGATCAGCCCCAACATAACAGAAAGTAAACCTATACTAAACCCTGGGTTTACTTTCGGTGTTTACTCTGGGTCTACAAGAGCAAACCCATATTTATCCATACTTATCCATAACCTATATTTCTTTTCATTCAATTTCACATATCGCGTTATTAATTTTTGTTTTGTTTTCAACATAAAAATGCTACTGATAGATGGTTTTCATAGTAGATCATACAATTCAATTCGTATCAATTGTCCTTTGGATAGTACTATCACCGTGTGTAACGTACCCCTTGGATTTGACACTTTTTCCCTTGTCATTCACGTTGAGTGAATTTGATCTGGACACTCTAAATTGACACTCAGTTTATCTTAGTGATCCGTTAATTGAAGTACACATGTAACTCTTTATATTTCCTTTTTCTATTATTCTCTATTGTTAAAGCTGCGTTTTGTTATCTATTAGTAATTGTTGGTCATGTTTAATTATTCTACAGTTGAAGAGCGACGGTCAAGGCGTTTTACCACCGACTCCCGACCTTGCAGAATATTGTAATAAGTTTGTGGAGTTTTAATAAATTTCGTAAAACGAATACCGATCGACTTATGCATTTTCCGTATGTCACAATACTATCCATTTGTTTTGTAACATATTAAATCCATAAATCCACCTTATCATATAAAGAATGCATGATATGACGATGACATTTTATAATTCCATATGCAAAGCATTTGTTTACATCTTGTTGCAATTGTGTTGCTTCCCAATATAACAAATAGGGAATAAACTCTTTTTAAGAGACGAAATATTTTCGTCGAGAAAAATGCATACGGGTACTGTGATTAAAAATGATTGGAATTGTTTTGAAACTGTATATGTGTCTGGATCGCAAAAATGATATTCCTTGAACATAAGATTTTTTCAAAGCTGTCACTAATTACATTGTAACAAGGTAGTGTTAAACGTTATATATTCGTAATATGTTTGCAGATGGTAACACGTGCGGCATGCCTTATGCAGAAAAAACTGCAATAGACAAAAGTTGATAAGAAATGGAAAAAAAAACACTGAAAAATTACATGACGTAATTTTGTTTTGAAAGCAATTCCATGTCTAGATTATATATTTGTAAATTAAACACGTATTATTGATATATTGTCCTGCAAAACGTTTCCTATTATATGTTTATATTTCATTAACAGATTCAAATTATATTAAACGAATGTATAAAATAAGTTTTCTTATCGGGAATAAAAATTCACAAGAATTTTGATTGTATTATGTATTTCTTGAAAAGACACGCCTTTCTAGCCATTTCTCTCGATTTTTTGGAGATATCAAAATACAACTATATTGTTAACCGAGTGTTATATGACTATAAGGTGATTTCAAAAGCATACCATGACATGCCTTTGTTGATGATATCAAAATAAAACTTTTAATATGTACTTCTGATTATTTGAACAAAATAGGTAAGGCAGTGACAGGTGGAAGTGTTCTCACAATATAGTTTTTGAATTAATGTTTACTTTTCTAGAGAGTCTTAGTCCAGACCTGCATTGCAAAGATATAATCAAGTCGTGATATCTCTTTTTCTTCATATGTATACGACACAGATCCGTGTATTGTAAATCAGATACATGTATGAATAGCCACTTTAAGTGTACAGGTGAATTTCCATGAGTCAGCTACCTGTGTATGAGGACTGGAACAAAGCGTATCGTATTCAAAAATATGGAAACAGATATGTAAATCCGCCTCTACCCCTATTTTTTTTTATCATTTTTATGACATTGTCTACAAAACATGAACATGGTTTTGAATGTTCGAAAAATTCTTACTATTTATGAAAGAAAATAGGAGGGGAACAACCAAATGAAAAAAATCGAAAGAAGTATTATTTTTAATTTTAATAATTCTTATATCAATTTGAATTGGGGTTTTTTCACACATGTACCGTTGGATAAATATACAAATATGAATATACGTTTTTTTTTCTAAAATGTTTATGCATGTCAATATGCCATTTTGTACATATTTCAATAAGTCTTCAAATGTGGCATGGTTAAATACTTTGCACAACATGGTAAGATTAAAAGATTAAAAGTTACAGGAGGTTAATTCTCTCTCTCTCTCTCTCTCTCTCTCTCTCTCTTTCTCTCTCTCTTATTGTTTGTTTAAATGCAATGCGGGATTTTCAAAGTGTACCTGAACACTATGAACCAGTTACGAAATAAACTGTGTGTAAAAAAAACCCAAAACCAAAAACGATTGAAATAGGCGGCATAAGAACTAAACAATAATCTGACATTGCTATCTCAAGAAAGGTTTGTTCAGGCATTGAGTTATATTCAGTGCTTTTGATTTGTTATATGAAATATAACTAAAAATTGTGTGTGAAAAAGAAACAGATTACCCCCGTTTTAAAGCGATTTAAATTATGAAATCATCAAATATAGAACAATTGAATTCATCAGTTTGTTAGCTATCGGAGATAAATAGACAACTGTTGTTGCCTGCAACATTGTTTAATTTAAAAAATTCTATTCAAATGAATGCAATGTGTTGCAGCTGAGTCTTCTTTGGGGCATTATGAGAATTAAATCCACACAGTTACTGTTTTCTGTTGTATCGACACTTAACATATTTATTAATACTATGATATTTTCTTTAAGATTTGCACGAACAAGACATGTGTCGTCATTATCTATTAATATTTATAAATTGTGACATTTGTATCTAACAAAGATTGCGACAACTAGTACATTGGCATAAAACTTCAAACAGAATAAAAAAAAAATCTTATTTATTTATTTTATACAAACAAATTTTAATCAATATATAACTTTAATAGGGGATAAAATTTATATTATTTTGCATTTGTCTGTACTTGAACAAGAATAAAATATACATGAATTAAAATAATGTGTATGAATTTAAATGCTGCTAAGAAAAAAATACGAGAATATTTAATATAAATAATAGACTGCACTGTTTCAAATATTCAAAAAATAACAATGCTTAATGGTTCTGCATTCAAATTACATTATAATAAAAACATTTTTTTAAAAATGAATATTTAACTTGCTGAAGCTATATTCATTAACTAAAAATCTATTTGACGCTACTTACATCTATGAACATTATTTCTTTTTCAATTTATATAAAATTTGATATCTTTTGCTTGTATAATTTCTTTAAAACAATATTTCAGGATATGTCCAATAGAAAAGATTTTAACCATCTGTCGTGATTAGGGATACGCTGATCCTTTGTCCTCCTGTAGGTCACCTTAAACGTAAAATTTTATACTCTGCATTAAATAGAACCATAATATGTTAGTGTTCTTATTTCGTTTTATGAAACAGTAATGAAAATCAAAAACGTACTCACCTTGTTTTTCGGCAAAACAACTACAGATTTATTTTTCTTGTGAATAAATTGACCTTTCGTTGGGGATAGTTCATCTTTTGGATCATATGATTTATTGTAAGCATGAGTGCCTACATTCTGGTGATTCTATATTTATTGTATGTATCTATCCCTGTTGATCTCTCAACGTATTCATAACATTTAGTGTCTGTCATTTAATGTAATAGGTACTACACTGTCATCTTGTCATTTAAAAAAAAAAAGATCAGCAAATAATAATTAGTATTGAAGATGAAAAGTGAAATCATGCTTAAGAGCATCCATGTAGTTATAGGCTTCGGGAATTTTTCAGATAGGCATTTTGATTTGGCTGTATTCTGTTCCATCTGAAATTGAACTCTGCTCGAAGATTTCCTACAAAACGAAAATTTTAATTTTAATAATTTTTATTATTTTTTTAATTTACATTTAATCTAATTTAGTTTACGATATAAAAACATGTCAATAATGGAATTATCTTTCAGTAATGTTGTGGCTTATACATTACCCAAGATGACTACAGTGTGATCTGGGTGCGCATACTTTAATCGTTTTGTTTATCTACGCACTATTCACACAGTGGTATTAGAATGAGCAGCAGGTACAGTACCTACAACGTTATTTTTTACTATCCTATCCCATACTTTTGTGTATCAATCTTATCGGATCGGACGTGTATGCTATTCCATCGTGCGTTAATGTTATTCCTATTAGGTTTATCATTCAATTTATCAGGGTTTTTTTCCGTTTGTCCTATCGTTTTTATCTTTTTGCAGAAGAGAATATTTTTGTCTTAAAGTTACAAAGTGATCAGTGTGTTGTATACGATAATTTATCAGATATACAATGTACATTTCTATCCAGCATTTGATCCTACAAATATCCAAACCCCAATTAAAATAAAAATTAAATGTAAGTCGTATCTGTAGCCAATGGAATCGAAAAATTAACGTAAACAGTCAACGTTTTTAGGAACAAGGTAACATATTTACCTGTATGTCGAATATATCAAATCGTACGATTTCAAATCAAATCGACGCAATCTTAAATATATTCATTTGTATGGAACATACCTGATATTAAATGCGCTCTGCTAATTTGTTATAAAAAGTACTACGGATGGAATTGTTGTGCAATTGTTGGCATTTGAAGCAAATGGTGATGTGAAATAAAATATTTCAGTAAAATCGATTTTTCTAGACTTCTTCTCCACATTGTAAAAAACCTTAATATACATGCGCAAATAAATTGAAACCATGTTGTCTACATGTAACTATGTTGTTACCATTCGTTGTCTTTTGCTGCTCAGGTGAACGGTGTGATATATTTTTGAAGACATGTCTATTTAGAATATGTTCAGACGGAAGCTCTTTCGATTCATAATTCAATTCAAAATTGTTTGCCTTTGTTATGAGGTGGAAATATGTCGTGTTAACGCTTAAGAAAGAGTTACTAACATTTTTTGTTGGTTTTGCGCTAGTTTTGGTGACCTTTATTAGTTTTGTATTAGCTTTTTCCGTCATTTATTACCTTTTGCAAAAACGTATGTGCATGTGTGTCTCAATTTTTTTTGTAAACATTTATTACTGCAGTAAAATCAACAAGAGAGTTTTGATACATTATGCAATCTTTAAAGCATCTATCAGATTTTGCCGAAAACTTTCAATTTGGTAGATGAATAAAACAATAAATGCACGTCTTATTATTGCGTTTTGATATATATTGAAAATATGATTGATCATAATTGAGTAGTTTCTGAACTAATGTGATACGGTTTGAATTATCACTTCCTTCCATCTCTTAGATTTTATAAATTTTAATAATAAGTTATCTATCTCTATTCGAAACTTAAATTACATTAATCATATGTTTTAAAAAATCCGATATTTCCCGACCTTAACATCAATAAGTACCATTAAAGGAAATAATACGCTTTCCTTGTTTATCTAAAAATATAACAATTATTACAATATTTCCTTGTGTTAGATAATAGAGAATACTGATAAAAATTGGTATCTAAAATCACGAAAACAAATTTATGAATTTGTATTAATATATATTGCAATGATTTTATTTCCCTATCCCCTCCATTGCACCTAATCCTACCTCTAATTTTCCAATTTTTTAGAGGTCTTGTTTATTCTGATCTTGTTTTGTATTTTCCATTTGGAGTTTTGATTTTGAATACTGTTCGTTATCACCAAATGTCATTTTTTCCCCTGAAAATGTTGAAACTTTTGTTTTCCAATTTATTTATTTTTTTTTTTTTTTTGGTTAAGGATTATTTTTTTTTTCAAATTCGATACATTTTTTTGGGGGGGGGGGGGGGGGGCTATTCATTTTTGATAATTATAACTTGCATCATTAATTGAGCAAGTCATTCGTTATAATTTTAAATAGTGACACAGCTTATATTTATTTTTTAGAATGGCAATTTTGATTTTGCAAGTACTTTGAATGGAAATGTATACATTGTCAATTACACATAAATTGTACATACATGTTATTATGACAATATATATTATTGTCATACCAAAAATTTATAAATGCATTCACTTAATATAAGTAAATTTGGCTCATAAAGGTATCATTGTGGCTGTGGATGAAGGACGTGACATTATTTACAAAATGCATCGTGCTATAAGCGAATAAATTCCATTTAACTTGCTTAAAAAAGATAGTTATTGAAACATAGATAAAAACAATATATCTTAAATTCATTTGAAAGCAAATTGATTTTAATAAACTCCATTTACTGAATGGAAATCACTCTCAGATTGACATTTTTTATCTTATTTCTAAAATGAACAGAAAATACTAAATGAGTATCAGTTAAATACAAATTTATGATAAGTATTCTGCATACTAAAAAATCTCCAATAGATCAGGAATCCAAAGGGCAATACGGACAATATAAAAATGAAATGCTACCTTAATACATAAAAAAAAAACAATAGAGAAAGGCAACAGATTTTGAGAAAAAAATTCACTCGAAGATGGGGAAAGGGTTTCCTGTGTTGTTGTCAGACGTGCTCTTGACAAATGTAGCAACTTTGCATTTGTGACAAACCCATAACATTCTTTATCTTAAAAATATAAGAATACGATTTGCTGTTGTTAATGATTAAAAGTGGATAAAGATTTTTTTCTATTCAACTATGTTTGATAATTAATATATATATATATATATATATATATATATATATATATATATATATATATATATATATATATATATATATATATATATATATATATATATCATTAAAAAGGAAAACTTACATTTAAAGCTTTCATTTGAAAAATAGAAATTTGGACATTCTTCGCATAAAAAAATTGAACTGCGTTGAATTCGCGTTGCTCTTCGGATATATACTGCACAAGACTTTCCTACATAAACCAATTAATGAGTTAAATAATGATTTATAAGAAAACTGGACAAAACTTGTTCGAAAGAATATAAACCTACAAACTGAATAATTAATATGCATGCGTGTAATAATATGTAATACCATTCTTACCAACAATCATCAAACGTGGAGCACAAACTTTTATCAATTTATTTTCCGATGGACTGATTACACAGTGGTATTCAAACGAAGAACATTGATTTGTCATTTTATTACAACCTTTCTTTTGAGCTGCTTCATTCCACTGTTTGAAATTATGAGGACATGAGACAACAATTTTATATGTTGCTAATGAGTCTTTGCATGTACTAGCAAACGTCATAAAATCCTGTAAATGATGTTTATACTGTTTTATGTATTTCAAATATGCCAACCCATTTTTTCAAACTAAGTATGCAATGAAAGCTACAATTTTTAGTTTGAATACGTTTTAACACCAAATAAAGTGTACATCCACATGAAGTTTTAGTAAAACTTAAAATTTTCAAAATATAACTTACCTTTGAAAATGCAAAAATTGTTGAGCAAACGAAAACCAACCTATAAATATTCATCATTTATGTTTCTTGAAGGATTAGTTGTTTCATAAAAAATAGAACTGTTTACAATAATACTATGATGGATGGTTGTATGAACAGTTAAAGAGCCGCGTCAACAACATATCTCTTCAATCTCTTGGAATGAATTGTACAGCAATTGCAAACTATATATACGCAGCACAGGTCCGCTAAAAATGTGTAAACTAATAATAGAGATAGCGATTTAATCGTATTTTCAATATTGTTGTAACAAAATAATATTTTAAAACGAATCAGCATTGTGCAGATAACACAAGCATAGAACATATATAAATTGATTTTAAAATCATTTTAAATTAGAAAGGCAGCCATAAACCTATTTTAACATCACAACATTAGAGTCATCAGAACAAAAGCGTTAAGTGTAAGCTACAAGATATAAACATTCCATACTTTTCTTTTATTTGAGCATTGATAAAGAATGAGGAACTTAAAATATGGAACTTTTTAAAATGTCTACATGTAGGAGTTCATCAGCCTAAAAAAATGTATAAAACATGCAGTTTTTTTTTCAATTGTTATTCGAAAAATATGTGTTTTTGATTTTCTCTACTGTTTTTTTTTAAATTCAAACTAATTCGAATCATACTGCATCTAGTCGTTTTAAGCAAAGATTAAAGATATGTATATATATATATATATATATATATATATATATATATATATATATATATATATATATATATATATATATATATATATATATAAAACTTAAATAAATGAAAACACAAAGATCGAGTAAAACATAAGCGCTTTCATTTTCTTCAGATGTTTTACAATACATATTTTGTATAAAAATCATTTTAAATTATAAAGGCAGCCATAAACCTATTTTAACATCACAACATTAGAGTCATTAGAACAAAAGCGTTAAGTGTAAGCTACAAGATATAAACATTCCATACTTTTCTTTTATTTGAGCATTGATAAAAAATGAGGAACTTAAAATATGGAACTTAAAATATGGAAGTTTTCATCAGCCTTAAAAAAATATGGAACTTAAAATATGGAAGTTTTCATCAGCCTAAAAAAATGTATAAAAATGTATTTTCATCAGCCTAAAAAAATATGGAACTTAAAATATGGAAGTTTTCATCAGCCTAAAAAATGATGAAAGTATTGTAAAACATCTGAAGAAAATGAAAGCGCTTATGTTTTACTCGATCTTTGTGTTTTCATTTATTTAAGTTTTATATATATTTCACCGACCACTGAGGTTTTTCTTGGATTTATCTTTATATATATATATATATATATATATATATATATATATATATATATATATATATATATATATATATATATATAGTATTATTTTTAGCACTCCAAGTAAAAACAGAAACATACTTCAAAAACAATGTTTGAATTCAGTGTAATAATACATGGTTTATTATACAAGACAGTCTTATGACTCTTAATTTGACAATCATAAAATTGATATACCCTGATACCCTGACCACATGGCGCTGTAACCTTGCTGAAACTGATGGTAACACAAACTCATATTTGTCAAGCATTTAAACAACCAAAAATCAAACTTGGGTTCTCTTGAAATGCCATAGAAACCTGGCGCAAATATTGAATTTATGATGTCAATCCTCCATAATGACAACAGGTAAAAAACAAAGCGAGGAATTAGAGCGCATTGATTGATCAAGTTAAGTTTATATAAGATGTCAACCAGTTCTAGCTATTTTAATTTGTTTCTCTAAAATGTACACTAAATGCAATTGCTAAATATATGCTAAATCTTGTCATGAAAAAATATACGACCATCCATATAATTAGCGATCATTTATTGAATAATACGACCTCATCGCTGCTCTAACAAGAAGAGTGTTCAATATAGTTGTGGTACAGCCTGAAGCTGATAATTTAAGCAGTAACATTAACTGCACTATTATAAAAAGAATTGAATGTCGAAGACTCATAAATATTCAAAAACGATGCGGTAGAAATACATGGTGTCAATTATTGTATCCTTTACATTTCACGAACTAAATCGTCATTAAAATAACACTTTTAATCTCAACTTTCTTCAGATCAGAGGCAGGCTGGTTTTATTAATTCATAGACAATTCTTCTTTCATCATTTTAATTATCACAGAATTTTAATTCCGTGAAAATCTATAAACTTTAAAAGAAAACAAAAACAATAAACAAGGATCCTGATCGTGATTTGGTTTAAACCCGAGAATTATAAAGTTTTTCGGGTTATGATTTCTGGAAATGCACTTTGCAATTTCAGAATAAAATGTTTAGCTTATTTGACACTTTCTTCTTTGATTCATACGAATGTTATAATAATCAGCTATTTTAATTTGTGTTAATGTGTGACGTCATACCGCACGACAGGAAGTGTAGTGTCGTCTGTGAGGTTAAAGAGACGCCAGGGATTGGAGAGGAAAGACATTGAGGAATCGTCGGTAATTCGGTCATGCCGTGCGGGATCTACAGGTGACTGTGACTGTTGGACCGTTTTTAACTTTCTGTGAACTGTTATCCGTCTGTTATAACTGTGATCTTTCTGCGAACTGTGACTCGTCCGTGTGCGCGTACCGTCCCGTCAAACTGCACTGACCTGTCATGTCCGTCCCATTCTATCAGCTGAGTATATGTGAGACTTTGTTAAGATTAAGTGATTCGGTATTTGCTTATCGTTGTGTGTTTTAATATATATGCAATCTATTAAATGTGTAAACGTTAATCGTTTTGATTGGTGTCTTTTGCAAGTATCGCTTTATTTAGAATTGGGGAAAGTTTTCTTGGCTTTTTTTTTTTAATTTTTCTAGTTTGGCGCACGTTACACTAAGTATTCATTTTGTGTCCTATTTAGAGTTATAGGGGGAACATACTTCTTATCTAAGGAGCTACAAAAGTTCATAAATTTAATCCTGTGGTTCATACAGGTGTTTCTCTCTAGTACTTTTGAGCTTTTACATAAACATGTTACTAATATATTGCATTCATAGCTATAGTAAATCATACAATTCAAATCGTATGACTTGTACTTTTGATGGTACTATCAATGTTTTTTTGTAACATACATAACCAGTAATTCAGCCTATTACATACAGGATGTATGACATGAGGAGGAAATCTTATATTATCATTCAATTTACAATACATTTGTTACATGTTGTTGCAATTGCGTTGCTTCCTACGGAACCCCGTTGATGCCACGTAGGATTTTTTTTTTATCTGGCGGCCGTCAGATAATTACGTGGCGGCCGCCAGAAAATTATCCGGCGGCCGCGAAATAAAATATTTTCCTAAGTGGCACCAACGGGCTTCCGTATCTTCCCAATATAACAAGTATGGAATAAGCTCTTATTTTAGTAGGCTAAATATTTTCTTCGAAATAAATCTATACGGATCTATACGGATACGGTGATTAACATTAATGCGAATTATTTTGAAACCGTATACTAGTATATGTCTGGATCGCAAGAATCATGTTCCTTTACATAAGATTTTTACGAAGCTTTCACTGTAGATAAACAAGGTAGTGTGAAACGTTATATTTGGTTACATATGGCACGGACAAAACCGCAATCGACAAAAGCTGATAACAAAAACAAAAACTCTGACAAATTACCTGACGCAATTTCATTTTCAAAGCAAGTCCATGTCTAGATTATTTATTTGTAACTTACTTAAACAAGTATTATTGATATATTGCGGTGCAATACGTTTCCTATTACATGTATATGTTTATATTTCATAGATTAAAATTCTATCAAACGAATGCATCAAATATGTTTTTTTCATGGGACCGTAAATTCACATAATATTGGGTATAGTATGTATTTATTGAAAAGACATGCCTTTCTAGCCATTACCTCCGATTGTTTGGGAAATATCAAAATAAGCATTCACTGATACTTTCAATAGAAAATGACTTTTAGTATATACGTAGTGTTCAATATTTCCAAATAAGAAAATAAGTACCCATTTATTTCAATATATATTTTATATGAAAGTCCGTGACTTTTAACTTCAATGTATTGTTTCAGTCATTCCATGCATATCTTTTATAATTTTATGCTAAGGTATGGTGTGAGATTTTAATGATATGCTATGAGATTTGTAAGCTATGCTGTGAGATTTGTATGCTATGCTATGAGAAATTCAAATAAAGGGCTTAATGATATGGTATGCTATGTTATGCTATGCTATGCTATGAGATTGGAACAAAAACGCCTCCATAAACAGAAACATTTCACACATTTCGAAGTAAAATGATAAGTAGACAAAGTTTACCACAAAACGATTATGTCAACATTTATTTTTTTTTTCAACTAAAACATTTAAAACCGAGTTAAAATTATAGTTTATGCTATGCAATAGTATGCTATGGTATGATATGACAAATGTGATTCTATGAGATTGTATTTAAGTATTAGATTACAATGTTATGCTGTGAGATTTCTATGCTATGCTTTGAGCTTTCAATGCTATATTATGATATGGTGTATGTTGTAAAAGATATGCTTGAGCCGACTGTAACCGAGTGTTATATGATTAAAAGGTGATTTCCAAAGCATACCATGACATGCCTTTCTTTCTAGATGATATCAGAAGAAAACTATAGGTATGTATTTCTAATTCTTTTTAAACAAAATAAGTAAGACAGTGACAGGTAGAAGTCACCTCACAATATAGCTTTTGAATTAATGTTTACTTTACTTTTCTAGAGAGTCCTAATCCAGACCTACATTACAAAGATATTATCAAGTCTTAATATCTCTTTTTGTTCATATGTATACGACACAGATCCGTGTATTGTAAATTAGATATGAATAGCCGCTTTTAGTGTACAGGTAAATTCCCATGAGTCAGATACCTGTGTATGAGAACTTGGACACAGCGTATCGTATATAAAAATATGGAAACTGTATGTGAAAATGGAAATATGTAAATCCGCCACTACCCCTATTCTTTATTACCATTTTAATACATTTCTATTTTCTACAAAATATGAACATGATTTTAAATGTTCAAAATACTTTTACTATTAATGAAAGAATAAAAGGGGAATAACCGAATGAAAGTAATCGAAATATTTTTATTTTAATAATTCTGATATCAATATGATTTTTCTTTTTTTCACACATGTGCCGTTGGAATGATATACACACATGTGAATATAAGCTTTGGTTTTTTTTCTGATATTTTTATGCATGTAAATATGCCATTTGGTACATGTTTACTTGTCATTTTAATATCAGAAAGAATAAAGTACTATGTACTCGGCAAACATACTCTGTCGCGTTTTATTACTAGATGTGGCTTTTTGACTGCCGTGTTTTGCTTTCACACACACATATATATGTGAAAGATTGTTTTTGTTATTCTTAACTAAAGCAGATTAAGAGTTTATCAGTATATGGACAGGGTTCAAGACTTCTGTCCTGAAGTTGCATTGATTCGTTGTTGAAAGCATAATATTTGTATATGGGTTTCAAGGATTATTAATACTACAAAACGTCAACAGGCCTTCAATATAACATTTGCTATGTCGCTCAGTGCGTGGAACTATCTTTTTATTTGTGAAGAGGGGTTTTTCCTTTTTAACTTCATCCCAGTTCGAAAAAAACATGGGCTTTACAGTAAAACTCGGTTATAGCGAAGTTCTATGGACTGATGGATTTACTTCGTTATATCCGTAATTCGTTATATCCGTATATCTAATTCGTAATAAGACTATAGCCAATTCGCTATATGCATGTTTTCATTCGACAGACTACATTTTTTGCTAAATGAGGCTTAGAATGAAATAACATTCGGTTGATACTTTAATAATTGGATTGTGTAATGAAGAATTCATGTGAAAATTGAATTATTCAAACTATCATGTTAAATGGCAATGCATACTTTTTAAACTGTAAAGAAATTCATTATTCTTCACCTCTTCGGAACTCAAAATCAGTTCGCTATATTTGTAAATTCGTTAAATCCGAATTTGTTATAACCATAACATTTTGCACATATTTTTTAAGAGTTTTGCCGGGGACTCAAAAAACTTAGCTATATCCAAGATTCTGCTATATCCGTGTTCATACTAAACGAGTTTTACTGTAGATATTTAAAGTGCATTATAGCAGTAACATCAATTTAACGTATGTTGCATAACAAAATTAAAGATATAAATTGTAAGAATAGCGACATCAACCAACCAATCTTGTCGTAATGTTACTGACACTTTACAGTAATATATTCTTAACTGCTATTGCTGATAGAAATTGATTGTTACATAATGTGTCCATCAATTAAGTTTGATGTCTTTTGTGGTAGCTGGGGATGTTTGAGTTGTTTACTTCGTTAAACATTGATTGGAAACGCCTGCTAGAAACTCCTATTGAACATGATCTATGTATATAATATAAGTAAAGCTAAATCATACTCAACGATCACCCCCTTTTATACCGAAGAAGCAGTGATTGTTTATACTGACATATTTCATTTGATCATGAATTTAATTACATAATGTGAATTACACACACAAAAAAATTCTTTCAAATGGGTTCATTTGCAAAATGATGAAGGGCAAACAATTTACTTTGAATACATGATACCCTTTAACTTGTTTCCTGTGCACTAGCAGATAGTATAAACATATTTCATTCATACAATGGGAGTGTCGTATGGCCTTGAAAAAATGCCAAATATAGGCTTTAATCCAAGCATTTCATTCGTCATCCATCCAAACATGAATTCAAAATGTTTGAATTTATCTCTTAAAAGTGAAAGTGCAGTTTTCTCTCAATATATATATCAATTATAAGACTTTTTTGGAGGGTAAATCTACCTTTCATGTACATGTAAAATAAAATAAAAAATACGTTATACTAAATCCGAGGACAACAGTAAATTGATACTATGATAGTGTTAACACCCATTTGACGTGTTGTTTTCCATGAACAAATGAAACATTCAAATTGTAAGCTTTGCGACATTACTCAACCAAACTTGTGGTAAAATTACTGATACCTAAACGTACCATATTCTTTATATGCTCTTGTTGCAAGATGATGACATTACATGTAATCACAATTGTAATACTGGTATTACATGTAGTAAAGGGTTTCGGCGATGCGGGCTCTGAATTAGAAAATTCCGCATAATCGATAGTCCATATTTCATATAAAACACATGGTTATATACTGACTGTCTTGATATATGATATTTAATATCTTTGGACGAAGGTAAGAAAACGTTACAGAAGGCGATACCTGCTGAACCATCTTTATGTTTTCGACCCGCGCCCAAATATCGTTTATAGTTCAAGTTATCATGAATGTTTTGTATCCTGCAGTATGATATTACAACTGAACATTCTACCCCTCAAACGAGCTTTGTTAGACAAAGTATGCTGTATATCTGCACTTATAACCATGACACAATTGAGTAAACAGATAAAAAACAACATGAAGTCACCATGTATCTTAACGAGGGAAAACCGCACGAAGCTATATTGGGGCATTGACCGAATATAACTTTGATTTATTGAGATTATTTGGTCAATGCATATTTAATTATTGCAGGATAAAATAAAATATCAATCCTTTTAGTCTCAATCTGAAGTCTCAAAATATTAAAGAAGTGTGTTCTTGAATATTGGAACAATATGATTACAGGCTCGATTAGTAACACACGTATTGTAATGCACAAATGTAAACAAGATGATAAATAACGTACGTTTGATAGTATTTGATATCTACTGCAACAGTGGTCGATTAACACGTAGACTTTATGGATTTAAACTATTTGAACTACATTTTGTAGAATGACTAGTAGAGATAAAACAAAAGAATTATATCCGCTTCAAAGTCAAGGACAAGGAAAAGTTTAAAGTTGTTTATGTGTCATAAGCTCAGGTCCAAAAGATGACGTCAAGATGACACACGTACAGTTAAAAGAAATACCCAATCTTTATATCACGTTGAGTATCCTGTTCTTTTCACCTTGCATCTAAAAACGACACTAAATAATTTGGCATCTTATTTGTCCGTATGTCTCTTTGTTTACATTATGAAAACCTTGCAAGACAATGGCATTATTTCGTCTTTATACCATATATTTACAGATATTAATTTTCTTTAAAGTTCCTTGAGATATTTTTGAGTTTTCACAGATAATTTGTATTACTTAGCTTCTGAATGAAACAAACACAAATCATTGATTTTGAGGTTCATATAGTCGGTTTCCTCCACTACAGTATGTTTAAATGCCAATAATTATTTGTGTGTACCCTATGATTCATATATGTCTTTTATTTAGTAGAACAGACTGGTGACTTCGGTTGATCTTATGTGATAAATTCGAATATTTTAAGATCTTGCAACGAATGATAATTACGCTTACAATTTATCACAAACTAGAGGGATGCGTAAATATTCTACATGTAATGATGAATGCATTGACTACTTCAAAAACGAATTCACAATAAAATGGAATCCACTTTTGACCTGATCTCTACATTTTTAAATGCGACATGATAAACCCGATTTTGCTCTATTAGACTCTCAGTGATGCCAATAAATTGATGCTCCTCATTATCATTTTTTTTATATTTTTGTCCTGGCGTAAACTATGTCCGCTTTTCAAACTTATGAAATTGTTTTACAGAGCGATATTAATCGTTATTATGCGTGTTTTGTTTCGATTATCATTTTATTAAAATTAAACTGATCGCAGGTTTTTGTTGTTTTTTTTAAGATAGTTCACCATGACGTTGTCATATTATTGAATATACAAATAGTTGTCTTCATTAAATCAAAATAAACAATTTTGTGATTGTTGTATGCCATAAAACATTGTTTTCTCAAACCTCGGTTTCTAAACACATTAATCGCTTTCTTTGTGCATTACATAGTAAAAGGAAACCTTTTGTTAGTATTGATTTAATTGAGAGGGTTTTCGGAAAAAGGAAATGGATTTTGGAAAACGTTTTGTGTAGGCAATTTAATTCAAACTATTTCTTTAGGAGGATTACTCATTTTCATCCAATTATACCGCACAATTTGAATACACGAACAAACATCTACGACAGAAAAATATACAATTATAAGGAAAACAACCTTTATGAAATTGCAATGATGTTCTTTTCATTGTTTTTGTCTGGATTTTTTGTATTTGCCAGACACGATGATAAAGTGTGGCGATCTAGTGTGCTGACGCATTAGGCCCGTTTTTTAAATGTCTTGATATCTAATTTTTGTCAAGGTCAGCGAAACATTACGTCAAGAAATACCTGTACTTTTCGGGGTATTTTTTACGCATTAGAATTCGTTCTATGTTGTTATAATGTCTTTTTTATAAAGGAGCGGAATAACGGAAAAATAAGAGTTTTACTTGCAGCCATCGATATCGAATAATATTAATTGAACACTGTTGGTGTACTTAATTCCCTTTTTTACTACTGTAACAGTAAAATATAAAGATAACTATCTTTTTAATATCAAAGACTGTCTACTTTGCAACATGTAAAGTGTACGTGGACACTGTGAACCAATAATGAAATAAACTGTGTCAATAGACGATTAGTCATTGACTGTTGTTTCAAAGGGCGTACCAAGCACTGAACAATTATCTGACGTTGTTATCTTACAATTATTTATTCCAGTATTGGGTTACATTCAGAGCGTTAGCATTGTAAAAATGAAATATAATTTGAATATAGGTTTTTAAAAAATCCTCTGACCCCATTTTTAAAGTGAGTCATAGTATATCAAATACATATCTCGAAATCCATTATATCTGTCTGTCTGTCTGTCTGGTTGCACGTTTGTCTGTCTGTTTAACCGTCGGGTACAATAAGACGATGTAATTGTTGGGCCTAATGAATATAAGTTTATCAGTTGTTTTTTTTTTCTATGTAGGCATTATGAAATAAAAATGTATACTGTTACTGTTTTCTGTGTAATCGAGTCTTGCTTATTTAGCAGAACTATGCTTTTCATGTTTGTTTTTTTTTAG